>NC_046663.1:13058487-13066648 GCF_010883055.1 Belonocnema kinseyi | reverse complement strand
AGATTTTGAAAATTCAATATGGCTGCCATTTTGGATCCGCCATTTTGAAGTGTTAAGGCGGAGTAGGTAACAAGGATCGGGGGTTAAGGAAATTGGATTGTAAGGGTTTAAGCTCAATGATACGCACGTAACCGGGTTTGGGGGTAGAGTGTGTTATTTACAACAAAAAACTTTTTTATAATCATAAAAATTTAGGATCGGGCCCATCTTTCTTAGTGCTTCTTAATTATTCTCCCAAATTTTCAACTAGTTGTGGAGCTTCGTGTCAAAATAATTTAAGAAATAAAAAAATTGTCGGTAAGGTAAGAATCTGGTCACGTGGCCCACTTGTCACATGGTCTTAACATAAAATAATAATTTTCCAAAGTTTTTTTTGTTTTTCCTATATACAATACTAAAAAATCTGTATATTAAATTGTATAAATAAATAATCCCATAATTTGAAATAATTAATGCATTCTTTATTCCAAAAATTTGGTACGAAGTATGACAGTAAATTTAAAGGTGTAATCTCCAAAAAACCAAAAATTTAAAAATTTTTTTGAAAAGGAACAGTCGCTCTAAACAATTCAGAAATACGTGATGAAATTGGAAGCTAAATATTCACAGCGTTAGGGGCCGTCCATAAACTGCTGCACCGAACTCTCGCTTTTAGTCCAGAGTTTTGGGATAGCTGAAAATAGACTTGGCCATAAGTCGGGAAGCGTAAAAAGTCTGGGTCACCTGAATCGTTTTTTATTAAAATGCATAATATTGCGCAATATACTCGACTGAGTACTCGCGCAGGCGGACCTTCCGAGGCGAAAGTTGCAACCGTCAGTTACCCTGCGCGCTAAGAAACTGCGTAATTTCAAATGAAAAACATTTTTTGTGAAAAATATTCAAATTCACAACAACAAAAGAACATTAATTGTTTATTTAATAACAAAAATAAACAAATTTGACTTTTGAAGTATACCGCTTTTTTAAAAATGCTTTGATTCAATCTAAAATACCTAGAAAACTAAGAAAAACTATCTGAAAAACATGTCCAATAGCAATTCAAATATTTAAAAATTGATTGAATTTGTTATAAGCAAATAAGTGAATGAAAATGGTTTCGTGGGGATTCGCGCTGATTCTTAACTTGATTCGCTATAAATTTGAACAATTTATAGATGAAAAGAGTTTTCTAGTTAAATAAATAAAAGTTAATAAACAATTTCTTATTTTAAAATCAATTTTTATAAACAAATATCCCTATCAGGTATTTTTGATGGAATGAATAAACTTTTTCCTATGGAATCGATCACATATTACTTTAAAATAAAACCTACGTATAATATTCGCTTTCACAATAAAAATACATAATTGTTTAAACTACCATAATTAACAGATATACTAATTGGCTATTTCTGGAGGTACGAACTTAATTTTTCGATGCAATTAATTGTAAATAACTCATTTCTAAATTTTTAAGAATATTTTAAAGACATTAAACAATTTATTATTGTAAAATACAATTGTTTTAACAAATTTTTATCATTTTATGTATTTATAAATAAAATACGGCTTTTTTACGGAATTGACAGCTAGTTATTCAGGATTTTTTTTTTGCTATGAATCGATAACATTTGATAATTATTTAACCAAAACTAATTAACAGATGCATTATTTGGTTATTTTTCAGAATTTAAACTTTTTTCTGTACAATCAACTGTTAATAAAAAATGTCTTACCTTTTTTTGTTCGATAACGATCCACTATGTTTATTATTACTAACAATGTAGTGAAACTGTGAAGTACTTGTAAAAATCTTATATCATATACCGTGTATGGCCACGTTTATTAAATTGTTAATGAAAATAAAAATAGGGGATCGTTAACGAACTATTAAAAAAAGTAGAAAACTGTATTATTACAAATTAATTATAACAAAAAACAAGTATAAGGGCCAAAAATAACTAAATAATGCATTTGTTAATTAAGTTTGGTTAACAAATTATCAAATGTTATTGATTCATAGTCAAAAATCATTGCTGAATAACTGGCTGTTAGTTCGGTGGGAAAGCGGTATTTCATTTAAAAATACATAAAATAATAAAAATTTGTTTAAACCCGTGTTGTTTACAATAATAAATAGTTTACCCTGATCAAAATATTTTTGAAAATTTAAAAGTGAATTATTTATAGTTAATTGCATTGAAAAATTAAGTTTGTAACTCCAGAAATAGCCAAATAGCGCATTTGTTAAGTAATGTAGTTTAAACAATTATTCATTTTTAATTAGAGGTCATATATTATACTTTCGTTTTATTTTTAAGTAATATGTGATCGATTCCATACAAAAACTTGATTTATTCCATCAAAATTATCTGATATGTGTATTTGATTATAAAAATTTCTTTTAAAATAAAAAATTATTAATGAAACTTCATTAATTGAACTAAAAAACTCCTTTTGCCCATAAGTCGTTCCAATTTACTGCGGATCAAATGACGAATCGCCGCCCATCCCCAAGAAACCATTTTCATTCAATTATTTGTTTATACCAAATTCAATCAAATTTTCAACATTTGCATTTATATTGAATATCTTTTTTGGATAATTGCTTTCAGTTTTATAAACAAATTTGACTAAATAAAATCATTTTTTTAAACTTTTAACAAAGGACGAAAAACCTGTTCGTGACCTTAGTTTTGATCTTGCGAATGAACTTCAAGGCTATTTCAAGGTCAACTTTGTTTTTAATGGAAACACCCCTTTTTTACACCTGAAATCGAAAGAACGGAAAATTATACATTAAAATATGCACCTAGGTCAAATGTTTCGGATGACCTTAAAGTTCATCCTAAGGTCATTTTAACTCATATCATGTTTTCTTGGCTTTCGATTGCCAGTGAGAGAATGAAGCTTTTCATTATAAAAAAAGTTGACCTTGAAACGACCATGACGGTCATCAAGGTTATCCCCAAGGTCAAAACGAAAGTAACATTCATCACATACATATTCAGGATGAAATATTTTCTAATAATGCTGTTCTTATAGCCATAAAACATTTTTTTAGTTAAAATGACCTTAAGGTGACCTTTGAGGTAATTCGCAACATATGACCTGAGTGCATATTTGAATGTCAAATTTTCCTTTTCTTTGAATGCCCGTAAGAAAGTACCATTTACATTCAAAAAGTTGACCTTAAAATATCCTGAAAGGTCATCCTCAAGGTCAAAACTAATGTCATCTTCAGGTTTTTGTTATCATTTGTACAAAATAGCTCACTTAAGAAGATTAGTGATTAATAAGATTAGATTAATTAATGATAAAAAGTGATCAATCGATATTCTTTGCTTAATTCACAAACAAATTTTATAAACAAATGCATAAATTGGTCGTTTATATAGAGAAAGTAATCGTTTTCTCAGTAATTGTCTTTAAATTACATAAGTGGTGATTTTTAGTGACGAAGAATCGTCCATCAATATTATTTTTTTATTTTATAATTCAATATTATAAACAAATGCATAACTTGATCATTCATAGACAGAAAGTAATCCCTTTTTCTTTTTAATCTTCTTTGAATCATATGAGTGGTGATTTTCAGTAATTTTAATTTGTCATTAGTTATTATTTGTTTATATCATTAACAAATTTTTATAAATAAATTCTTTGTTTGGAAATTGATCGGCAGAAGGTAACTCTTTTTTATTCTTGACGCCCTTAAGTCATATATGTGGTAGTGTTTAGTTATGAATAATTGTCTTTTCATGTTATTTTTTTATTTTTTATAGATAAAGTTTATTTAAAAAAATTAATGAAAAAATGCATAGTTTGACCATTTATAGACAGAAAGCAATTGCTTTTTATCGACTTTAAATTATATAAGTGTTGATGCCTAGTCGTGAATAATTTTCATTTGATATTGATCATGTCGATGAAATGAAGCAATTAGAACTTACCGATATATTTTGAAAGCAAAATTTCCCGATGTTGATATTTTGTTAATATAATTTGTTTATAACAATTAGATTCCATGTCCTCTTAATTACTTACATTCTTTTCATACTTCAACATTCGTTTTCATCGGAAGGTTTTTTTGAACAGCCAGGCCAGCCTGAAGCGTCTTTATTTGGACTGCATAATATTGCGCAATATAATCGACTGAGTACCCGCGCAGTGCGGTTCTACCGCGGCGAGAGTCGGGGGACGGAATCTAAATGGGAAAGTTTTGTAACAGGCCACTTTAATTCCAAAAATGTTCAGACGAAATATTGTATTTCATTTTTAACAAAATACTTAAGTCTTCAACCAAAAAATATTTCTGACAAAAAGAAATGAACTTTCAACCCCGAAAAAAAAGTTTAGCTAGAATATTCGATTTATCAAAAAAAAAAAATAAGGATAAAACAACTAAATTTTTAAGATAGTAATTAAGTTTTCAACAAAATATTTCAATCTTTAAACAAATCAATATTTTTTATCTTAATAAGATGAGCTTTAAAAAAAAAGATAAGTACTTAAACGGCAATACAATTTTTTAGAGAAAAGTTTAATTTTTTCCTAAATAGGTAAGTTCTAACAAAAATAGTAAAACTTATAACCAAATAGTTTAATTTTCAGTCAAAAAGTTCCATTTTTGACCAAAATAGTACAACTTTAAATAAAAAATTTGAATTCTTACCAGAAAAGATAATTTTCAAAATGATGAATGCTTTCAAATAACTTTAAATTACCAGCAGGAAGCTTCATTTTCAAATATGAAAAATATATTTTCTACTATAAAAGATGAATTTTCAATCCAAAAAGAAGAATTCTCAACAAAATAAATAAGTGTTAAAGGAAATAATTAAAATTTTATTTTATAACAAATTTTCAATTATTTAAGCAACTATTCTTTTTTTAATCCAATTTTTTCATCTTAAAATTATGAAAAGTTATTATTTTTTCGGAAGAATAATACAGTTTGTAAATTTCAAGAATAATTTTTCTTGTTTATGATATTAGGTAATTATTTAAAATCTTTTGATTAGTTTAAATAATTCTTTTGATGGTAATCTTAAAAAGTTCATATTTTCCCAACTTAATATAAAAGTTAACAAATCTTTTTGCCCTATTTATCCTAAAAAGTAACAATTTCATGAAATTATTAATGCCGTTAATTAATTTGAAAAGTAATATTTATTGTGAAAGTCAGTTTTGAAATTACTTAAACAATTAATAAATAATATGAATTGTTTAAATAATTGCAAACTGTCTTTCATAAAAAAAATCATCCATAGCATTCATCCAGCGCCATTATTGTCAAAAGATATTAACTTTTTCTGATTTACGGGATGAAAAAAGGTTTAAACAAATAAAGATAATTTAAACAATTGCCAAATATCCTTAAAAAAAGGTGTTACTTTCAATATTTGTTAATTGTGTTATAAACTCCAAAAAAAATTCTTATAACTTACAAGAGCAAAACTATTTTAACAATTGAAAATTGTTTAAATAATTTAAAAACTTGTTAGTTTGGAATATTATACTTGAAATTCATCAAGCTTATAATTTATCCTCAAAAATAATAACTTTGGAATAAAAGAAAATTATTATTTTGTCTTTTTTCGGGACATTTCCGGTGCACCATACAATTCCTGTTTTTTCATTTCATAGAAAACTGAGCGTCTCCCATTGCCTTATGTTAATTTAAGCTGATAAATTCAATTTTCAATTCCTTTGAATTTATCTGGATCCACAAAAAAGATACTATTTTTGGTATTGAACAAAAAATTATGTTTAGGGGTTCCGCCAGCCCCATAGTTTAACACGTATTTCCCATAAGAAATTTTGTTGTTGTAAATTTTATATAAAATCGACAATTTTGCGCGATTCGAGTTGAAAAGAAATTTTTTTTTTTTGATTAGGTATAGAATACAAATAAAGAATTATTTTTTTAATGTCAATCCCATAAGCCTGTGTTATAAGAACCCGGAAAACCCCATAAGTGAAAACTTTGATGTGCACATTTTGACTCAAATTGTAATTTTTTTAAAGTTATTAAACGCAAAGTTTTTTAAATATATGAATTACTACCTTCTAGTGCCAAGCAGATGATTATATAAATTGTTTAAACAATTCATTATTGTTTTTAGCAATTTTCTCTTAGAATAAATTTAAAAAATTGCGTTTTTTTAATATCCCGCTTTTTGTCCTTTTTTCAATTAGAGTGAGATAGTAATTATTTAATTCGAACAAAAATAATTCTTTAAAAAATTTATTATTATCCTTATAAGTATGTTTTTAGAATGATGTTAGAAAATTTCAGTTCTTTCAAAAAATTTCTACTGTTTGTCCAATTCCCAATTAGCGTAAGGTAAATAATTAGTTAAATTTAAAAAAATCAATGTTTAAACAATTTTTTATTATTGTTATTAATATCACAATCAAAAAATTCTAAAAAATTGCTGTTTCTTAACATTTTGAACTATTTGCCTACTTTTCAGATATTTAAAATACCTGTTTTATTTCCGATAAATATATTCACAAAAAAGAGAGAAATTTTTACAAATATGATTCTCTCTAATGTTTATCTATTATTTATATATTAATGAGAAACAAAGCAAAGCTTAATATTTAGAAAAAATCGGCAACCTTGTAGCACTTATCTCCAAGAAGATAGGTATAAACAATGATAAATTGTTTAAGCAATTAGTTTTATTGATTATCGTCCCCCTTTAGGTAGAAAAAGGAAAAAAGGTGACAGTTTCAGAAAAAACGCAATTTCTGGCACTATTCAAAGAGAATATTATTATTAATAATAATGAATTATTTAAACAATGATTTTTTCTACTTGCATTAATTATTACCTCAAAATACAAAGACGATGAAAAGTTAGACATTCAAGAAATAACCTCAATTATTTAGCATTACTATAGGAGAAGATAGTTATAAATAATAATTAATTATTTAACCATTAGTTTGTGTTAAATAGCAGTAATTTTTACCTAACTATGTGTAAAGTTGACAAGAAGTTAAAAATGTAAGAAAAAACTGCAATTTCTAGCATTATTCAAGAAAAATATTATAAAAAATAATAATAAATCGCTTTAACAATTATTTTTGTTGACTTGCAATAATTTTTACCTTACCTCAAGTAAAAGTGAAAATAAAGTTAAAAAATAAAAATACGCAAATTTCTAGCATTACTATCAAAGGAGATATTTATAAATAATAATAAATTATTTACACTTTAATGTTTGTTAAATTGCAAGAATTTTTACATCGCTAAGTAAAACGTTAGCAAAAGTTTAAAAATTAAGAAAAAAACCGCAATTTTTAGCATAATTCAAGCAAAACATTATGAACAATGATGATAAATTGTTTAAACAATTGCTTTTGTTAAAATTAATTAACTTTTACTTTACTCTAATATAATAAATGTTCATACCCAAGGGAAAATTAAAAAAAAAATTTATCAAAAAACATTTCATTTTCGTTGAAAATTTATCTCTTTTGTCGAAAAGTTAACTATTTAGTTGACTATTTTAAGTTAAATATAAATTTTTTAAAGTTATAATACTTCTTTGTTAACAGTAGATTTTTTGTTAAAAATTAATTTCTTTTTATTGAAAATTTAACCTTTCTGTTGAATTTTTGTTTCTAACTGAGAAACATTTTTGCTAAAAATTTATCTTTTTCTCTCAAACTCAAATATTTGGTTAAAAATGCAATTTCGGACTTCCGTTTCCGGCATGAAAGTGTAAAGTAGTGGGAATTATTGATGCTGAGTTTTTCTGATATTATGGTGAAATTTGAGGTGAGTGGGCTGTGGAAGTGTGTAGAAGGGTGTGGATGTGAGAGATTAATTGAGGGATTGTGAGATTGAAAAGGGGAGGCAGATATTTTGGAGGATTGAGACAGATTTGTGTGGACGTTTGTTTGGAGATTTGTGACAGGGTGTAGGACTGTGTTGATCGGATTTATAGTAGCAGGGCTAGACAGCGACAAAGAAAGGCGAGACAGGTACCAGGCAGCGACGGTAGATAGAGGCAGGGAAATAGAGAAGGCGGGAAAGTTTGAATTTGGTTCATGGCTAGCGGAGGGGACCCGTTCATTTTTCGGAACGGATAAAATTTAAGAAAGGTAAAATTTCGGAATGGGTTATAATACATAATGATAAAACTTAGGAATACCAAAAATTCGG
>NC_046663.1:13008115-13058387 GCF_010883055.1 Belonocnema kinseyi | reverse complement strand
TTATTGCTCTTTCCTACTTTTTGCTATTCCTAAGTTTTGCCATTATGTATTATAACCCATTCTGAAATTTTACCTTTCTTAATTTTTACCGTTCCGAAAAATGAACGGCCCCCTAGCGGAGCGAGTATCTCCGCGGAAGAAACTGATTTAGAGCAGAAAGTGTTCAGTACACTGAAAGAGGAGATGAAAGAAAGGAAGCCAAGGAGGAAATATAAGAAAACTATAGAAAAGGAGAGATTAAGAGCAAAACTCGTAGGTTCAATAGAAGCATTTATCAAAAGGAAGAGAGGGGAGAGGGAAAGCAGTGAAGAGAAGGAAGATATCGGTGCGAGCGTAAAATGTCAGGAAATGTTTAGATCGCCGCCGGAAAAGCAGGGTTTGGTAGGAAAGAGTGATTATAGTAAGGGGGCTGACGGTAGCGGAAATGAAAGTGAAGTTTCGATGAAAGAGGAAAGACTAAAGGAAATTCGAGAAGTGATGATAGACGCAATGGGGATTTATGAAGAAAAGCATGATAAAAGGGAAGAGGAATTAAAGAAGGAAATTAGGCGGGAAATGGCTGAAGTTAAGAAAGAAGTTAAAAAATTGGAAGAAATCAGAGAAAAGTTAGAAAAGAGGATCCAGTCATTGGAGGAAAAACTAGAGAAGCAGGAAGAAGATAATACTAAAAAGATAAAGGAGATGCGAGGTAGGATGAAGAAACTTCAAAGCTGTAACGGGGATCGTGGTGGGGCGAGAGTGGGAATAAGTAGATGGAAAGGCTGAGAAAAATAGAACAAAGAATAGAAAGGAAAGAGAGGAAAGAAAAAAATTAAACATAGTGATAAAGGGTATACGATTAGAGGGGAAGGGGTGGACCAAGTACTAAAAAGGATTGATGTTAAGGTAGAGATAGAGGAAATACGAAATGTAGGAAGGAAAAAAGAAGAGGGGAGATAATGGTACTAGTGAAACTAAAGAAATAGGAACATTGGAGGGAGGTGATGACAAAGAAGATGTTATTATATGGTAGTCCAGAGAGACTAGAGGTTGATTTGACATAGGTAGAAAGGAAAATGCAGTATAAATCAAGCAAAATAGCAGAAGAGGAAAGAAAAAAGGGAAAGAGAACATGGGTTAAGTATGGGAGAATACAGATAGATGGAGTATTGTGGGATTGGGATGAAGAAAAGGAACAGATAATAACAAATGAGGTGCAGGGAAACTAGAAGATGAAGGAACATGAGATAGGAAAATAAGAAATAGTAAGAAGGAAAAAAATATAAGAAACGAAAGTAGGGAAAAATGGACGATACGTTACCGAAATATAGCCGGAGTGGAGAGAAAGGATAGAGAGTTTATGAGAAATTTGTCACAATGGGATGTAGTCATAATTATGGAGACGTAGCTAGATCATAAGGGATGGGAAAGAGTAAGTGGAACGTTACCAAGAGGTTACAAATGGCAAATAAATGAGGAGAAAGGGTCAGGGAGGAGTTAGGATAGAAAAGGAAAATATATATACACTGGCATACGCAGACGACATAGTTTTGATGGCAGAGGATGAAGAAGGGATGGCGGGATTAATTACAGGAACAGAGAAATACTTAGATGGGAAAAAACTGAATATAAATGTGAAAAAGACTAAGATAATGAGGTTCAGAAAAGAAGGGGGAAGGCAGAAAGAATGGACAGGGAGACGGAAAGGAATAAAGTTAGAAGAAGTCAAAGAGTATAAATATTGGGGATATATTTCGCAAACGAATGGAGATCATATAGCTCATATAAGAGAAAGGATAAAAATTTTGCAGGGGTAATGAAACAGATATGGGGAATAGGAAAAAGAAGGTACAAAAAATTTGAAGAAGGAGAATATGGTTATTTGATACGCTGGTATGGCCGGTATTAGGTTATGGAGCAGAGATATGGGGATGGAAAGAAAGGAAAGATATTGAGAGTTTACAAGAAAGGTATATAAGGTGGACACGAGGGGCAGACTGAAGGACGCCAGAATATATGGTCAGAGAAGAAGCGCAAAGGAATAAGTCAAGTATTTGAGCGGAAAAGAGGGCATGGAAATTGGAAACGAAGCTGAGGGACAGAAAGGGAGGGGAGTTGGCGAGAAAGTGTTTGAAGGAGGTAGAAGAGAGGAGAGGGAGGGCGATCGAATTAACGAGATGGAAAGAAGAAAGGAGGCAGTTCTTTAATGGTAAAGAAATAGAAGACGGGACTAGAGTAAACTATGAAGAATTGGAAAAAAGGAAGAGGGAAAGACAATTAATAGAAAGATGGGGGGGGGGGCGATTGAGAGATAAAAATACAATAAATAATATAAGATGATGAAAAAGGAAGGGGTGCTAAAATATTTAGAAAAGGGTTGGGGAGAGAGAAGGTGGACCAGAATAGCAAGATTTAGATTGGGAAACGAGGTAAGGGAAGGGATCTACTGGGAAAAAGAAAAGAACAGAAAGTGTAGAATATTTGAATGGGAGGAGGAAACATGGAAGCATGTATGGGATGGATGTAGGAGAGGAATGGAAGATAAAGGACGATATAAAACTTAATGTAAATAGTTGTAAATAATTGTACATATAGAAAGGATATGATTGTAAAAAAATATATAAATATAAACGGAAAGATTGTAAGGAATGGAAGTCATGTAAACCCTTAGGGGACACATTGTAAATGAGGAAGAACTAATACAATTTCCGTACAGTTGACAATATTACCAAATTGAAAATTTTTTGTATAATGAAATTCCTGAATAGTAAAATTTCGAAATGATAAAATTTTCGAATCAGAAAATTTTAGAAGAATAAAGTTCCCGTACAGTTTATAATCTTAAAGAATTGGAAAATTTTCGAATAACGAAGTTCTTGAATAATTAAATCCAAAAAATTGAAAATCCCTTAATCATAAAGTTTCCGTACTAAATATAATATAACAGAATTGAGAAATTTTTGAATAATGAAATTCTCGAATAATAAAATTCCAAGATTGCAAAAACTCGCAAGTAATAAAATTCCTTATTTAATAATATTAACTAATTAGAGAATTTTTGAGTAATGCAAATTTCCAAATAAAAATGAAAACATTTTGGAATTAGATACAATTGAAATTATATTAAGAGAAATTTAAAACTTCTTGAAAAAATGTATAACCAATATAAAATTAAAAAGGTTTTTAAAATATTTAAATATTTTTTCTTACAGGATTTTAATCAATTTTGAGCAAAATTAGATAAATCTTCCGGATTTCTTTTTGACTATTCTAGAAATTGATTAAAAATGTTCAAAGCATTTTTAAATTTCCTTTAAAAATTATTCTTTCAAAATAAGAACTAGTTTAAATTTTTCCCAGAAACATTTGAAAAATTAAAACATTTATTTGAAAAAATTATTAAAAATTTTCCTGGAAATTAAAAATGATTTGATTAAACTTTTGAAAATCTGCATTTCATTTAAAACTTTTTTTTGACACTTCTAAGTATTTCTGAAACGGAGGGAATTGTTTTCCAAAATTTTGTGTATTTGCAAAATGTAAAAATTTTGTTTTAAATTTTCTAAATATTGGAAAATCTTTTTATTTTTCTTCAAAATTAATATTTTGTAAATAAAAGAACTTCCAAATATCTTTTGAAATGATTTCAATTTTTCCTATAATGTTTAAAAAATCTCATATAATTTCTAAAGTCTACTAATTTTTTAAACTGTATACAATCTTTTTAAGTTTTTTAGTCTTTTCAAAAATTCTAAGTATGTGTAAAACTGACAAGAATTTTTTCCAAAATTTTGTGATCTTGCAAAATAAAAAAACTCTGCTTTAAATTCTCAAAATATTGGTAAATCTTCAAAAAATTTTTAAAAGATTTATCTTTCTTCAATATTATTATTTTTTGCATAAAAGCTCATGAAAATGTTTTACAAGCCTCTTCAGGAAATTTTAGTATTATATTTAAACCTTTTAAGATATTTAAAAATATCTTAAAAACCTTTTTAATTTTATATTGGTTATACATTTTTTAAAGAAGTTTTAGATTTCTTTTAATATAATTTGATTTGTTTCTAATTCCAAAATTATTTTATTTTTATTTGGAAATTTGCATTACACAAAAATTCCAAAATTAGTTAATATTATAAACTAAGGAATTTTATTATTCGATAATTTCATTATTCAACAATTTTTCAATTCTGTTATATTTATTACTGGAATCTTATGATTGAGGGATTTTCAAATTTTGGAATTTAATTATCCGAAAACTTCATTATTCGAAAATTTTCCAATTCTGTAAGATTATAAATTGTACGGGAACTTTATTCTTCTAAAATTACCTGATTCGAAAATTTTATCATTTCGAAATTTTACTATTCGGGAATTTCATTATTCAAAAAATGTTCAATTTGGTAATATTATAAACTGTACGAAAATTGCATTAGTTCGTCTTCTTTATTTATAATGTGTCCTCTAAGGATTTACATGATTTCTATTCCTTACAAACTTTCCGTTTATATCTATGTTTTTTTACAATCTTATCCTTGCTATATATACAATTATTTACAACTATTTACATAAAGTCTTAAATCTAGTTTCTTATTTCTATTTCCTGCGATAGTGCTATTTAGGACTTATTAGCAAACGAGTGAGCGATCGAGTGAAATCGAGAGTTCAAGCGAGAGAGAGAGAGAGAGAGAGAGAGAGGGAGAGAGAGAGAATGAGAACGCAAACGCATGTTAGTCTACTTAACTTTTTTCACGTGCATTCTTTCATTCTTTCTCATTTGCTCCTCTCGCACCCTCCAACTCCTTCATCCATGCTTCTCCTAATCCATCTTCCCTAGAATCTTAACCTCCTTTACCTCGTTTCCCAATTGAAATCTAGCTATTCTGGTCCACCTTCTCTCTCCCCAAGCCTTTTCTAAATACTTTAGTACTCCTTCCTTTTTCATCATTTTATAAGATTTATTGTATTTTGATCCCTCAATCGCCCACCATCTTTTTATTAATTGTCTTTCCCTCTTCCTTTTCTCCAATTCTTCATAGTTCACTCCACTCCCGTCTTCTATTTCTCTATCATTACAGAACTCCCTCCTTTCTTCTTCCCATCTTGTTAATTCGATCGCCCTCCCTCTCCTCTCTTCTACCTCCTTCAAACACTTTATCGCCAACTCCTCTCCCTTTCCGTCCTTGAGCTTCGTCTCCAATTTCCAAGTCCTTTTTTCCCTTCAAATACTTAACTTACCCCTTTGCGCTTCTTTTCAAACCTTATATCCTGCGTTCTCAAGTCTACCACTTGTGTCCACCTTATATACCTTTCTTGCAAACTCTCAATTTCTGTCCATCCCCATATCTCTGCTCATTAACCTAATACCGGCCATACCAGCGTATCAAATAACCACATTATCCTTCTCCAATTTTTTTTATCCTTCTTTTTCCTATTCCCCATATCTATTTCATAACCTTGCAGCTATTTTTATCCTTTCTCTCATATGAGCTGTATGATCTCCATTTGTTTTCAAGATATATCCCAAATATTTATACACTTTGATTTCTTCTAACTTTATTCCCTTCCATCTCCCTGTTGATTCTTTCTTCCTTCCCCCTCCTTTTATAAACCTCATTATCTTTGTCTTTTCCACATTGACATTGAGCTTTTCCCATCTAAATATTTCCCTAATCCTGTAATAAATCCCGCCATCCCTTCTTCATCCTCTGCCATCAACACTATGTCGTCTGCGTATGCCAGTGTATATATCTTTTCCTTCCCTATCCTAACTCCTCCCCAACCCCTTCTCCTCATTTCTTCTTCCAAGTCTGACATTAATAAATTAAATGAAAGTGGGCTCAGAGGACATCCTTGTCTCACACCTGTCACTAATCAGAAACTATCTCCAACTTGCTCTCCTAACTTTAACCTGCTTTATGTCTCTCTAAAAATTTCTGATACTCTCTTTAATAATGCGTGTCTTATCCCCTTTTTTATCATAACTTTTTTTATTTCTCCTTGGTCTAATGAGGCAAACGCCGCCGTTAGGTCCACGAACATTGCTATCATTGCCCCTTTTTCGCTTTTAATTCTCTTATTCACTAGATAGTGCAGAACATATATGTGGTCCATTACCCCCATTCCCTTTCCAAACCCTGTCTGATTCAGTGACTCGATATTTTTTTCTTCAACTTCTATCTTCAATCTTTCCGACAAAACAGTTACATATACTTTATACAGTGTTGGCATCAACGTCACCCCCCTAAAATCTTTAACCTCCTCTCCCTTGCCCTTCTTTACTATTGGTATAACTACTCCTTCTCTACATAACTCTGGCCAGCCCTCTCCTCTCAATACTCTATTGCAAGTTATCCATGTCCATTCCTCTAGTTCCTCCCCTTCATCTTTCCATACTTCATTTGGAATCTCACCTACACCAGGTGCCTTTCCCTCCTTCATTATTCCTAAAACCATAACTATTTTCTCTCTTGAAATGCCCTCTTCCTCATCTCTTTCTCTACCATATTTTCCTCCCTTTATAACTTTTCTTTCTACCCCTCCTAGCAAATCCAAAAAATATTTCTTCCATTCTATCATTTCAATATCTTGGTTTACACTTTTTCTCTTTTTCTTTCTCTATTTACTACCTTCCATACCTCTTCTTCCGTCCTAGCCTTTTCCGCCTCTTCCTCAAATCTTTTATTCTCTTCCTATTTCTTTTGGCAACACAACTCAGTATACTCTTTCTTTTTTTTCCCCTATATTCTTCCCCATTACTTTTTCTTTTCTCTACTTTCTTAATTCCTTTCGGACCTCCTTTTTTTTCTCTTTGCAGTCCTTATCCCACCCACTTCTATTCCCATTTCCTCCTCCACATTTCCCTCTTCCATTTTGATATTTCTCACTTTTTCTCTAAACTGTTCTTTTCCTTCCCTTGACCAATTTCCTTTTTCTACACTTTTAACATTTGCTCCCCTTTTACTCATATTTCTATTGCTTTTGAGTCCGTCTAATGTCACTATTAAGGGAAAGCGATCCGAAGCAATATATTCATCTACCTCTAGTTTCTTAACCTTCTCTCTTACAACAGGCTCGTAATGCGCGCGATTGGTCATGCTGGTGTTGAAAATATATAAAATTAATTTAAAAATTACCGATCGTTACTTTTGTCCTAAAAGTAATTAAGAAAAAAAATTTAATTTTGAAACGGTAACGATTGCTAGTTTTTTTTATTATTCTTATTTGACATATCTATATACTTTTTGAATATTTAAATACATAAAACCAATTCTTACTAAGTCTAAAAATTTCTCATTTAAAAAGGGAAACGTTACTACTTTTAAACTCTTTAGAAGTAAAATGATTATCCAAATTAATTTTATAAGGTAAAGATTAATGTTTTTGTTAGAAACTTAAAATACTTAGTTGAAAGTTGAAACATTTTTTGACAACTTTTTTTGTCAAATAGTAAATGTTTTTAATTAAAATGTTCCAGTTCCACTTTTCGGGTAAAAATTTTTATTTTTCAGTAGAGAATTCAAATACTTGATTAAAAGTTGAAGTTTTTGGTTAGAAATGTATTTTATTGTACTGCAATAACTTTAAAAGATTTCAAAGGCTCGCAATTATTTTAGGAAATGTTAAAAAATCTACAAGTTCTTTTTTATATTTCGATAAATTAAAATGATTAAAATGATTATTAATATTTCAGTTCATTTTTGGAAATTTTAAAGAATATTTTATAGATTTCAATAAACTGAAAAAAGGATTTTAACGGGCTTGATATATTTTAAAGAATTTTCAAAGATGGTAAGTAATTTTCAATACATTTCAAATCAGTAAAGGGATTTCACCGGATTTTTTATATTTTAGAGTATATTAGTATATTAACATATTACAAAATTTTTGAAGATTTGAAGGCATTTTCAGTAGGTTTCAATTAATTTAACTTTTTTTAAAGAACACGAAATATTTAAGAGGATTTTCAAAAAATTGAAAATATTTTTAATATCTTTTAATCAATTGAAAAAAGGATTTTATAGAACAATTTTCAAAAAATTTCAATCAATTGCAGGGATTTAAAAGGATTTAAAATATTTTAAAGGCTGTTTAAAGATTCCAAAGATTGTTGGCAGATTTTCATGAATTTAAAGGATTTAAAATAATTTACAGAATGTTCAAAGATTCAAAGCAATTTTTAATAGATTTCAATAATTTAAAAAGATTTAAAGAATTTGTAATATTAGTCTTTATTACGTAGATTATAGACTTTTTACACAATTTTCAAAGATTCTATAAAATATTTTAAACATTTAAATAAATTAAAAGTTTTTCAACATATTTGAAATATTTTATTTAGTTTTTAACGATTTTAATCAATTGAAAGGATTTCAAAGAATTTCAAATATTTTGGACTATTTTATAAGACTCGGAAGAATTTTTAATAGATTACGATGACGTAAAAGAATTTTAAAGGATTTTAAACACTTTAGAGGATTTTCAAAGATTCTAAGGAATTTTCAATAGACTTTAATAATTAAAGGGATTTCAAATTATTTAAAATATTTTAGAACATTTTCAAAGATTTCAAATTTTTTTATTGATTTCAATAAACTGAAAGAATTTCGTAGGGATTAAAATATTAAAAAAGAAAAGATCACAGATTCAAAGGAATTTATAATAAATTTCAATAAATTTTAATAAATTGAAAGGATTTCTAGTTATTAAAAATATTTTCGAAGATTTTCAAAGATACAAAGAAATGTTAAATAATTTTTAATTGATTAAAGGGATTTTAAAGGAATTGGTATATTTTATATAATTTTATAATAATTACAGGAATTTTTATTCGATTTTAATCAATTAAAAAGATTTCAAAGAATTTGAAATATTTGTAGTCGTTTTGATAGATTTAGAGGTATTTTTAATAGACTTAAATAATTTATTTGCAACGACCACTTGATTTGAAAAATCTTTTAGTACATTTCAATAATTTGAAAAGATTTGAAAGAATATGAAAGATATTTCGTAATTTTCGAAGATTCAAAGGAAATTTCAAATAATTTTAATAAATTAAAAGGATTTCAATCAAAATAAAATACTTTAGTTGTTCTTTAAATAATGAAACAAATATTTAATAAATTTTAATTATTGAAGAGATTTCCAAAAAATTGAAATATTCAAGAAGATTTTGAAAGACACCAAAAAAATTTGTTAATTCATTGCAATGGATTAAAAAATGATTTCAAAGACCATTTTTTCAAAATTTCAATATATCGAAGGGATTTCGAAAGATTAAAAATGTTTTCTACGATTTTCAAAGATTTGAAAGATTTTTTAATAAACTTCCATAAATTGGAAGGATTTCAAAGGATTAAAAACATTTAAGGAAATTTTCATAGATTCTAAGGAATTTCAAATAAATTTTGATAAATCGAAAGAAGGAATTTAAAGGGTATGAAATATTTCACAAAATTTCTAAAAATTCAAAGCAATTTTTAACAAATTGTAATCAATTTAAAGGACTTTATAGGATTTCAAATATTTCAGGGTATTTTGAAAGCTCTAAGGGACTTCAAAAAGATTTCAATAGGTTGAAGTGATTTCAAAGAATTTGAAATAAAAAAGTTAAAAGTTCACTACATTTTTTACAGATTTAAATTAATTAAACAGATTTCAAAATATTTGAAATGTTTAGGAGGGTTTTCAGAGATTCAAAAGAATTTCGTATAAATGAAAAAAAAAGTTTTTTAAAGGATTTAATACGTTTTATGGAAGTTTAAAAGATTCCAAGGAATTTTAAGTGATTTAATGATAATTAAATCTTTAGAAAAATTACGTCCGGTTTCAAATGAAAGCTTATAATCTAAAAAACCTGAAATAATAATATTTTATCGCAAAAATCTTTTATAACAATGTTTTTTGTTAACTTTCGGAATATTTTTGTGACTATCAGTCCGTCCTATAATAATTAAAAATAGTTTCAGGGAAAATTTTTTTCCATGACTGTTATCTTATTTCTTTATAAAAATTCAAATTGTAAAATATTAATATCAATTTTAGCTTTTAACGATTTAAAATATATCGAGGAAGAATCTGGAAGATTTTGAGACAAATTTGTCATGATTTAAAAAAAGGGTTAAAATTCGAATCATTTCGAAAGATTTAAAAAAATTCCAAAATTGTTGTAAAATTGGGAAAGATGATCAAATAATTTTAAAATGATTTTAAAAGGTTTTAAGATAGTAAAAAAATTGCTTGTGATGCCTATGTAAATTTTGAAAAAGCTTTTGAAAATTGATTTTCAAAAAAAATTCAAAAATATTTTAAAACATTTCAAAAGATTTCTTAAATTGGCGTAAGAAAATCTAAAAATAACAAAATTTTTCAAATATTTTTTTAATTTTTTCCCAGCTTCTAGCTGTTTAGATGATGCTGCATATATATACTAATGTGATCAGAATAGCAACAAACATCCGTGTAACCTCGTTTTCATACACTGTAAAATACCTAAAATATAATTAAACATCGAATTGAGATTTTAAAAAATTGTTAAAATGTAAACAGTTTTTCCACATTTTTATCTTCTGCTAGAAACTTTTTCTCTCTTTTAAATTAATAAAATATAGGCGCATGTAGTGCTTAATTCATATTTTTATAGACTCAAAGGAATTTTTAATAAGTTTTAAAGGAATTAAGGTATTTCAGGGGATTTCCGAAGATTAAAAAGATTTTTTAATCGATTTCCATCAATGAAAAGGATTTTAAAGAGTTTGAAAATTTTCTAAAATTTTCAAATATTCAAAGCTATTTTTAATAAATTTCAATAAATTGCAGGAATTTCAAAGAATTTTGAATATTTAAGGCGATTTTGAAAGATTCCGGGAATTTTTTTTATCGATTTCCATTAATTGAAAGGATTTCGAAGAATTAAAATTTTTTCAGTCATTTTTATAGATTCAAAGGAGTTTAAATTTTTTTTAAATAAATTCAAAAAAGGATTTTTAATGGTTTAAAATAATTTTGCAAGAATTTTTAAAGATTTCAAAACCTTTTTGATTTCGATAAATTGAAAGGATTTCAAAGGCATTTTAATATTCAAAAGGTTTGAAATATTTTACAAACCAAAGCAATTTTTAATAAATTTAAATAAATTAAAGGGATTTCAAAGAATTTAAATATTTTAGGGAATTTTCCAAGATTCTAAAGATTTTTAAATTGATTTTCATAAATTTATAGGATTACAAAGAATTTAAAATCTTTGTATTCAGTTTTATGGATTTAAAGGAATTTTCGATATATTTCAATCAATTGAAAAAAGGATTTCAAAAGCTTTAGAATTTTTCAGTAATTTTCATAGACTTAAAAGAGTATAATTTTTTTTTAATAAATTTAAAAAAAGATTTTTCATTATTTGAAATAATTTCGCAGGATTGTCAAAGATTTAAAGCAATTTTGAAATTAATTTTGATGAATTTATAGGATTAAAAAGAATTAAAAATCTTTTCATTCAGTTTCGTGGATTCAAAGGAATTTTCGATATATTTCAATTAATTGAAAAAAGCATCTCAAAGGGTTTGAAATAATTTGCAGATTTTCATACACTCGAAGTAAATTTAAATAAATATTCTTAAGTTAAAGAGATTCAAAAAGCTTGTAAATATTTAGGGGGGGGGGGGTATTTTGAAAAAAACCAAAGAATTTTCGATACAATTAAATAATTTGAAAAAAGGACTTAAAAGGGTTTGAAATAATTTGCAGGATTTCAAAGATCCAGAACATTTCTTAATAAATTTCAATAAGTTGAAGGGATTTTGAAGAATTTAAATATTTTAGGGAAGCTGCAATGTATTTAAAGATTTTTAAATAGATTTGCATAATTTAAAATGATTTTAAAGGATTAGAATTATTTTAAGATGTTTTAAGGAATTCTAAAGTATTTACAATGTTTTCCAAAAAAGTAAAAAAGAATTCTAAAGGGTTTGAAATAATATTCAATATTTTCAAAAACTCCAAAGATTTTTTAATAGATTTCCATAAAAGAAAAAATTTCAAATCACTTGAAATCTTTTAGAAGATTTTCAAAGATTAATAGATTTCAAAGGATTACAAATTTTGTTAATTATTTTTATAGATTCAAAGAAATTTTTCAATAGTTTTCCATAAGGGAAAATATTTCAAAAGATTCGAAATATTTTCAATTATTTTTATAGACTCAAAGGAATTTTTAATCAATTTTAACTAATTAAAAGAATTTCCAATTATTAAAATTATTTCAGAAATTTTGAAAGATTCCAAGAAATTTTATATATAATTTAGTAAATTGAAAAAAGGATGAAAAACATTCTATAGAATTTTAAATAAATGAAGATTAATTGAGAAGAGGATTGAAAAGGGTTTTGAAATAATATGCATACTTTAAAAATATTTTAAGCAATTTTTGATTAATTTCAATAAATTGAAGGGAGGTTTAAGGATTTTAAATATTTTAGGGGATTTTTAAAGATTCCGAAGACTTAAATTATTTTTTATTAATTGAAACAGGGATTTCAAAGGACTTTAACTATTTAAGGGTTTTCTGAAAAATTCCAAAGGATTTTGCGATAAATTCCAATAAATAAAAAAAAGGATATCAAAGGATTTAAAATATTTTGCAAAATTTCCAATGTATTAAGGCATTTTTAAATAAACGTCAGTCTATTCCAGGGATTTAAAAGGATTTTAAATATTTAAGGGTATTTTCAAATATTCTAAAGAATTTTTAATAGATTTTTATAAATTGAAAGGATTTTAAAGAATTCAAAATCTGTTAGGGTATGTTGAAAAATTCAAAGGAATTTTTAATAAAATCCAAAAAGGATTTTAAATTGTTTTAAATAAATTCCAGTAAATTGGAAAAAAGGATTTCAAAGGATTTACAATATTTCACAAAATTTCCAACTTTTTTAAAGAAAATTTTAATAAATTTCAGTCCATTGAAGATATTTAAAAGGATTTTAAATATTTTAAGGAATTTCCAAAAATTCTAAAGAATTTTAAATAAATTTTCATAAACTGAAAGGATTTTAAAGGATTGTAAATCTTTTAGGGTATGTTGAAGATTTAAAAAAGAAATTCAATAACTTCCAATAAAATGCAAAAGTGATTTTAGAAGGTTTAAATATTTTTCAATATTTTCAAATATTCAAAGCAGTTCTCGATAACTAATCATAAATTGAGGGGGTCCAAAGGATCTTAAATATTTTAGGGGGTTTTCAAAAATTCATAAGAAGTTTCAATAGATTTTCGTAAATTAAAAGTATTTTAAAGGATATAAAATATTTTTAGTCTTTTTTATAGGTTTTAAGAAATTTCCAATAAATTTTTATTAATTGAAAGGATTTCAAAGGATTTAAAATTTTCAAGGGCATTTTGAAAAATTCTAGAAAATTTTCGACATTATAATAAATTGAAAGAAGCATTTCAAATAATTTGAAATATTTTACACTATTTTCAAAGATTTAAAGCAATTTTTAATTAATTTCAAAAACATAATTACAGATTCAAAGCACTTTTTAATCATTATTAATGTATTGAAGGAATTTGAAGGGCTTTTAAATATTCAAGGGTATTTCGAACAGTTCCAAAAATAATTTTTATAGATTAAAATAAATTAGAAAGCAACGGAATGAAAAAGGTTCGAAATAATTTGTAGAATTCTCAAAGATTCGAAGAATTTTTAAATAAATTTCTATACACTGTAGGGTTTTGGAAGGATTTTAAATATTTTAGGTGATTTTCAAAGATTCCAATAACTTTTAAATAGATTTCCATAAATTAAAATGATTTCAAAGGATTGCAATTATTTTAGGGTATTTTTAAGAATTTCAAAAAGCTTTTATTAGATTTCAATAAACTGAAAAAAGGATATCAAATGGTTTAAAATATTTTACAGAATTTTCAAAGATTTGGAACAATTTGTAATAAATTGCAAAAAATTAAAGGTATTTCAAGAGATTTTTAATATTTTATGGAATTTTTAAACATCCTGACGATTTTTAAAATAGTTTCGCATCATTAGAACGTATTTCAAAGGACTTTAATTATTTCAGGATATTTCCCTAGATTCTAAGCGATTTCAAAAGATTACTAAAAAAAAATTATTTTAAAGGTTTTTAAATATTTCACAAAATTTTCAGAGATTGAAAGAAATTTAAATAAATTAAAATAAATTAAAGGGATTTCAAAGGATGTCAAATATTTTAGGGGATTTTTAAATATTTCAAAGATTTTTTATAAATTTCTATAAATTAAAAGGATTTTATAGAATTATAAATATTTAAGGGTATTTTAAAAATTTGTTTAGGAATTTTTAACAGTTTTCTGTAAGTTGAAAAAAGGATGTGAAAGGGTTTGATATATTTCACAGAATTTCCAAAGATTGAAATTAATTTTTCAAATTAAAATATCCATAAATTTAAAAGATTTCAAAGTATTAGAATTATTTGTAGTCTATTTTATAGATTCCAAAGTATTTTCAAATAATTTAAATTAATTGAAGTAATTTGAATAAACTTGAAATATTTTATGGTATTTTCAAAAATTCTCAGGGATTTAAAAATGATAAATGGAGTAACAGAAAATTGTTGAGTAGAATTTTAGTATGCCTTTCGGTGATATATTAAATTTTTAAACCTTGTTCGCATTTTTACATGCGAGACAGAAGCTTTAAAAATAAAGACCTAGCAAATAGAAAAATTTTTGACACCTGAGATCCACAATTTTCCTCACTTTGTTCCACTTATTTTGAAAGTTTAGTAAGTCGTTGCCATCAGAAGTAGGGCAAAAAACTAGTATATATAGCCCATGTTTTTCGAATCACTGATCATACGAAAATTAAAAAAAATAAATTTCAGTACTCTTATCATTTTTATATAAAATTTATATTTTTTATAATTACAATATATTACTAAATTTTTAATAATTTTTATGTTTAGGTGTTAAAGTACTAAAATTTTTGAAATTTTAAGTAATAAAAATATTCTCATTAAATATAAGAAAGGAAATCTTATTTCTATTAATAGATTATGAATCTAAAAGTTTTATCAACTTATTTTTAATAATTTAGAGTTAATAAAAACCATTAAACTTCTATCATTGTGTCGATTTAAAATAATGAAGATTTTTACTGAGATTATACTCTTCACTTTTATGGAATTTATTCATTTTGAAGGCAAGTACAAAACATTAGTATAATTAATATTTTTTAAAATGTTACATTCATTTGTTTAAACATGTTTCTTCTTTTTCAAGTTTTAAGTTTGAATTTTTTATCCCGAGATTGTGTGATTAACTATATTCTCTTGAGTGCTAGGGTGTTCCAATTTTTTTTTTCATGCATCTCGTTTTTCAAATTTCTTTAAATCAAAAAAAATTATAGGCCTTTTATAGAAAATCAAAATTATTTTAGCAATTGATAAACAAAAAAAAATATATTACTTTGAAGATTCATTAATTGTGTCATTAATTTCAGAAAATAATAACTTTTTGAGATTTTAAGGGTAAGCATTATTTAAACAAATTAAAACAGTTTAAATAATTTCCAGCGATATTAAACAAAAAATATTAATCTTTAAAATTCATCAACTCTTTAATTTGCCCCAAAGAATCCTAACTTTTCACGATTTCAAGACAAAAAGAAATGGTTTAAATAAATTATAATTGTTTACAAAATGTTAATGATTGTTACTTATTTTTTCTATTTTTTCGAAAACCGAACTTTTTTTATTGAACCGCCCATATTCATTTCAAAGACCCGGCGGTATTTTGGTCTAAATTTTAGTCCAAATGTTGAAAAAGATTCTTTTTTTTTTTAAATTTTCATGTACATCGTCCTTATATTTGTTGGAATCCATAATAAAATAAATAATTTTTTTTCCAAAAAAAAATATATATATTTGCAGGTTTCGCAAACCCCGTGAAATTTAACACGTACTTCCTATAGGAAAAAAATAAGTTTTCGAGAGTTTTATTTAGAATCGTTAATATTTAGGAGAATGAAGTTGAGGCTCAAAAATTTACAGAAATCATTTTGTAAATAATTTTTTATTATTTATAATAATATCCTTTTAAAATAATGCAAAAAATATCCAGTTTGCTTAAAAATGTTTCCATTTTTGTCTACTTTTCAAATCGAATAAAGGTGATAATTATTTAAAGTTAAGAAAAATAATTGTTTAAACAATCTATCATTATTTTTTATAATATTCTCTTCAATTAATGCTTTAAAATTTCTTTTTTCTCTGAAATGTTCAACTTGTTGACTACATTTCACTTAGAGCGAGGAATAACTGATAGCAGTTTAACAAAGATAATTGTTCAAACAAATGGTTATTGTTTATCATTATTTTCTCCCATGGTTATGTTAGATAGTTGTGATTTTAAAAAAATGTTTCCTTTTTTCAAGTTTTCACCTATAGTGAAGTAATAAATAATTCATGTTAAAAAAATTATTGTAAAAGAAATTTATTCTAATTATTATTAATATTAATTTTAATGCAATGTTTGAATAATTCTACGAAGTAGCGATATTTTCTGATATTTTCCACTATATTTAGACAAAAATGTCAAAATATTAAAAGAAAACCTTAAAATTTCAGAAAAACCCAAAACTTTCTAGCATTACTCCAATCGAAGATAATTATAAACCATGATAATTTGTTTTAACAATTATGAAGGTTAATTTTCAATTATTATAATGCCCCACAATATAAGGTGTACGAAAAGTTTAAAATTTGAAAAAAAACCGCAACTTTAGAATATTATTCAAACGGAATATTATTAAAAATAATAATAAATTATTTAAATAATTACATTTATCAACATAAATTTAATATAACGTCATTCTAATTGAAAAGTCGAGAAAAATGGTTTAATTCGAGATAAAACTGTAAATTTCTTTAATTATTCAAAGAGAATATTATTAAAACTAATAATACATTATTTAAACAATGACACTTGTTAACCTAAATTTATTATGACCACATTCGTATAAAAAATCGGAAAAAAAACTAAAAATTTGAACAAATGCAATTTTCCAAAATTATTCCAAGAGAATATTATTAAATTACTAACAAATGGTTTAAATAAATCTATTTTTAAACTGAAATTCATTAAAACCACCGTCTCGTTGAAAAGTGAAGAAAAAACTGAAAATTTAAGAAGAAACCATAATTTTTTAACATTATGCAAAAATATTATTATGATTAAAAATAAGAATTAATTATTTAAACAATTATATTTTAAATCTCATTTTATTAAAAATACATTCCTATTGAAAAGCAGACAAATAGTTCAAAATCTGAAAAAAGACTGTAACTTTCTAACATTATTCAAGGAGAATATTCTTAAAATAATAATCAATTGTTTAAATAATTATTTATCTTAAAATAAATAGATGATTGCCTAAACGGAACTAAAAAATAAAAAAAATACAAAAAAACTACGAATTTAAACAAATTTGATTTGTTTAAATCATTTGTTTTCAAAGATTGCTTTTTTTAATCAATTTCTTACTGTTGGTCTAGTGAAATATTTATCAATAATTGTTAATTATTTTTTAAATACGTAAACAAACTTTATTTGTTTAAAAAAGGTTTTTTTACAAGAAGCCATTTAACTAGCACTTTATTATCGTTTATAAAATAAATCTAATTTTATAAACAATAAGTTTTTTCAACAACCTTTTATTAGCTAAAACAATCGTTTTTTTAAACAAAATTTGTACATTTTTCTGACAAATTTAAATACATTTTTTAGACAAATGGAATTTATTTGTATAATAAAAAAATTAATTAACGAATTTTGTTCAATCTTCCACTAGATGAACAGTGATAATTTTTATAGCAATAAAGAAAAATGTAAACAAATGCAATTTCTTTAAACTATTTCAAAGGATTGAAACAATTTTGATAAATATTCCACTCAAAAAATATGAATAATTTTTCTTTGAAAAACAAGTAAAAAATAATTGTTTTAACAAATTCTATTTGTTTAAATAATCGCAAATTAATGAAACAATGTTAATCAATGTTCACTGGCCTGGTAGTAATAATTTTTAGAGAAAAAAAAAGATTTTTTGACCACAAATTATTTTATTTGTTAAAATAGTTGAAAATTAATTAACCAATGTTGATAAATATTCCTGTAGACCAATATAAATAATTTGAAGTAAAAATAATCAAGAAAACAGTGCTTAAAAGGTCGATTCCATGAAGAATTTACATTTTTCCCGTCACATTTTCCCAAATTCTAAGATATTATTCCAAAAAATGAAAAAAGTGATTTTTCCTCACACATTTTATGTGGTTATGTGCTTAAAAAAAATACATTTATCCGATTTTTTTTATTCCCATGGTGACATATTTTTGAGACTACAGGGATCCACAGTCAATAAAATAAATTTATTTTAAGAAATATTAGCTATTATTCACCGTTCAATCCTTTGAAAAATTTTTCATTCCTCTGTAATTTAATAAGCAAATGTAATAATTAGGCATTTTTCGACAGAATATATTTTTTTCGATGTCATTTTTTTAAATTAGGTACTTTATGCTTATTTTGGAAAACTTCGTAATTTGTTGATTAGTTTGATATTTTTTTAAAACTAAATTTAGTTTAAAAAATGCATTATTCTGAAGCTGCAGCCTTTTTAAAAAAATTTAAAAATTTAACATAAATTTAAAAATTTTAAATTTTTAAAAAGACCTTAATTGAAGAAGAAACTCATTTTTCCGTCCACAGATGCCCGAACAATGCATTTGTTTGTTAAACTCCTTTAAAAAAAATCATAAAATTTATCAACTAATAAAGAATAATCCTGAATTCATTATGAATTTCCCAGCTGAAAATATAAAATCGAGAATAGAAAAGAATTTTTCCGTCGAAAGATGCCCCAATATTTCATTGTTGAAATTATTTAAAAAATCATAAAAGACGAATTTTTTCGAAAAATGCCTTGTATATGCATTTTTAAATAAATTTGTTTTTAAAAACATAAAATTGATCAACTAGTTATTAATGTCGCTGCATTTGTAACGAAATTCCCAATTGAAAGGACGGGCGTTGAAAAAAACGAAATTTTCTGGCCGCAAATGCCTGAATATTGCATTTGTTTAATATAATTTGTTAAAAATGGCATAAGATAAATTAAGAAATTATTAATTTTTCTGAAATTATCACAAACTATCTAATAAAAAAAGGACAAAAAAAACACGAATTTTTTTGCCCGAAAATGCCTGATTAATGTATTTGCTTATTACATTTGTTTATAATATTATTATCAAGAAAAAGTCTCTTTTATTGTTATATTTTATCATTTTATCCAGAAAGACAAATTTTCTACTCAAAAAGGCACATTTTGAATGAAAATTATAAATTTTTACTCCAGAAAATGAATTTTTAACTTAATAGTTCAATTTCTAACAAAAAAGGTGTAATTACAATCAAAGAGATTGATTTTCTAGAAAAGTGTTAAATCTTCAACAAAATGTATAAATTTTCAATGAAAAATATTAATTTTCAACGAAAATTATGAATTTCCCCCCCCTGAAAAATTAACTTTCTAAACCAAAACGCGAATAAAATAAGGATATTAATTTTATACCAAAAAAGACGAATTTTTAACTAACGGGACGAATTTTTAATTGCAAACATTATTCTTTCACAAAATAGAGGAATTTTGAACCAATATATTCAATTTTCAACTAAAAAGTTAAATTTATATCAAAAAAGATTAATTTTCTATAAAAAAAGAAGACTTTTTAACCCAAATAGTTTAAATTTTCAACTCAAAAATATCATTTTTAAACCAAAATGAAATAGACTACAAAAATTAAATTATACCAAAAAAAGACGCACTTTAAACCAAAAAGATAATTTTTTAACGAAAAACATTAATTTTCTACAAAATACCTGGATTTCTAACCAAATAGTTGAATTTTCTACTAAAAAATATTCATTTTTAACCAAAAAGTTAATATGTTAATCTTTAGTTGTCGAAATTATTTTTAACCAACAAACGAAGAATTTTCAAAAAAATAGTTCAGTTTTTAACAAAACGTAAAAACAATATTTTATCTAAAAAAGGAATTTTCAAAGAAGCAGTTGAATTTTCAACGAAATAAATACACTTTTAAATAAGAATATTAATGTTTCACCAAAAAAGATACATTTTCAACTAAATATACATTTGAATTTTCAACAAGATATTTGCATTTTTCAAATGTATATATTAAATCACAGATAGAATAGTTAAAAATTCAGTTAAAAAATGTTTTCAAACAAACAAGAAAATTTTTAACAAAATAAATTAATTGTTAACGAAAAACATAAATGTTTAATAAAAATGATAAATATTTCACCCAAGAAAATGAATTTTCAACTACGATAATTAATCTTCTACCAAAGAAAATTCACATTAGACAAAATAAATCAATTTTTAATGAAACAATTGCACTTTTAAACACAAAAGATCACTTTTCAACAGAATATGAGAATGTTCAGCTAAAAAAGATAAATTTTGAACTGAAAATGAAACAGTTAAATTAAACTAATAAATTTAAATTCTAAGCACACCATAGCATAGCTGTTTTTTCCTCAATATTTTTATTTTCAGATATTTCATATAGTTTTGATATTTTTATATTTTTCTTATCTTCTTCCTTATTTTATTCTTCAAAATTGTAAATTTATTGTAAAATTTAGTTTGAAAATCGCGCGCATTTCATCACTTCTGTGTCCGGTTTATGCTGAGCTAATCAAAACAGTAGGAAATTGTGACAGACCTTTACCATGGGTACGCTATGCCGCCTGCGCACCAGTATGCGCGATCGTCATAGATCATGCGCAGCTGTCATCGTATGTTTCCATTTTTATATATTATTATCTATAAGGAAACATACGTTGACGACTGCGCATGATCTATGACGCTCGCGCATACTGGTGCGCAGGCTAATTTAGCGGCGGAACGCACCCCTAGAGGATCTCTAAATCTAACTAAAGGATCTCTAACTGCTAGGAACCAGTGTCCCTAATCTTGAAAATTTTTTTAACTGCGCTGCGTCGCGCCATCAACGCGATTAGTCACTGTTGGCGCGCTGATTTTGAATTATATAAATATTCAGATTTAATGTTTATAATAAATATTGATTTTGAAATGCCCAAGTAGAATTTTTCAAATCCGAAATAAGATTTTGGAGTGACAGAGCCAAAAAATTCGATTTTAAGGAAAAAGAGGTTATGAATTCTGCGTTTAGAAAAATACAACATTCATGTTTGTCCCAATGATTAATCTCGTCTCTGTCTAGTTTTCAAATTAAATTTTTGTTTATTTCCGACAATTTGACTCAAAATAAAATCACTAAAAATTCAACGAATGAATTAAGAATAATTAATTACTGCCCTGATAAATGTTATATCATACCTTTTCTAGTAACTTTAAGAAGACCTAAATTAAAATTACTCATTATTTATGGTATAAATATTATAAAATATATAATACTGTATACAAATAATCAAATTATATTTATAGTATTAAATCTAATATTTTTTGCTCAAAAAAAAATTTCTAATTACCTTTTTATTAAAATGTTGAAACATTTAAAATTCTAAATTAAAGAAAAAATCTTTTCTCTTCCGAAATAAAAATTAATAACGTTTTTTGCATGAAAAGTGAATTATTTTTCCATCTTTCACTAAAAAATTCTAATCTAAAATCAAGAAATTATTTTGTATGCATAATATTAAATCTGAATATTTACATAATTTAAAACCAGCGCGCTAACAGTGACTAATCGGATGGTCGACGCGACGCAAGCGCAGTTTAAAAAGTTCCCAAGATTGAGGACACTGTTAAGAACGCCGCCGAATACGACAGATTTTAAGTGGGGCGCACACACATTTGCACAGCGAATAAGCACAATGCGCAACGCACAAGAGAACACGGATCATAAATAAACTACACAGAAATTTTATTTGTGTGAAAATCATTAAATTTTAAACCTTCAAACTTTTGCTCTCTCAAGAAGCCTAAGCCTAAACCAAGATTTTTGTCTCTGCTCCAAATCATTTTAGGCAACAAAAATTGTGGAACAATTTTCCATGAATTCTTCATCAAAAACAATGATTTACTTTTGTCACAAACGAAATGTATGGCAATTGTATTCATATAAAAGTGAATGATTTTTAGGCAATTAAAATTTCTATGTATTTTGTTTGTGATAAAAATAAATCATTGTTTTGTATGAAAATTACATGAACTTTCGTGCTATAAGTTTCAGTTGTGTAAATACATTCGGAGCAAATACAAGTATTTATTTATAAAGTTTTAAACATACATTTAATAACATTCTTTACAGGGAGTCCAGCACACCAATTTTTATCTTCTATTCCTAAACTTTCACTTTCAAAACTAAAAAACACTTCCAAAACAAACGATGCGACCTGCGACACTTCTAAATCAAACGAAGCGACGTGCGAGAAATTTCTAGTTAGAAAATTGAAAATCGTCTGCTCCATGCTGCTGTAGGTTGCACAGGGCGGCTGCAGACTGCATGAAAGTTCAACGTTCCGAAATTTTCGACGCCTTCTGCGCCATGCTATGTGAGAATCACAGCGATTGAAATGGAGGCCTGTGATTGGTCGAGAACCTTTTGCACCATGCGTTGTGCGCTGTGCAATTGTGTGTGCGCCTAACTTTATTACATCGTAGGATAAACGTTTCCCAAATAGCATGTAAACTTTAAAAGCGGGAAATCTTACATGCAACAAACTTTAACTTTGGTTTTTTCTGTACAAGCCCTTATTTCTGCACTTTTATACAAAAAATCATCCAAGTTATTATTTTTTAAATTAGGTGCAAATGGCTTACCGACAACGGCATATCACGTTCCCATAGTAGCAGAGAAATTTCCTGATCCAGCAGAAATTGCTAATGAACACGTTTATGTACAAATGAATAGTGGTCGGATTACTAAAGGAGTTTTCAAAGTACACCCCTATAACCAAGTACCCACCTGGATCCTTCATAATGGAAAAAAGCCTGGATACTATGAGACTTTTATACGAATGGGAGCGACTAAGAGTCATTGCATAACATCTCTCACATCTACTTATGAAATTCCACTTGGTGATACTCCATCTTACAGTGAACTCAGACATAACGGCAAACATTATAAGGCTTACAGTTTCATAGAAATAAAAGTAAAACCAAAGTCTTATGAGGAATGGCTTAAGCGGGAATGCCCCCAAATAAACTGCATCTATGTAGCATTGCCAAATGGCGTTTTCTATGAAACATGGCTGATCTCAGCATCGCGATAATCGCAAAAGAAAAGTACTTGATCGATGTTATTGCAGCTTATTTTTAATGTTCTCTAAATTATATTTTGTTTTCAAAATTAAATTCTGTTTTCAAAATTCAAATACTGGAAGTCACTGGACAGTTTACTAATTTTAACAGTAAAAATACCGCAACTAAAGTTTATCAGTTATACTGTAACTGATGTTAATCAAGTATAGACTCAGAATAAATTGTTAGGGGAACAATTTATAATTAAGATTTTATTTATAATTATCAATTTGAATTACTAGAATTGTTTTTAATGCCAATTTTGAATTTCGCGCCAACTCCGCGACCCTAAGGCAAGCGCAGTAAAGTAAGGCGCCCAAATTGGTAGCAGACGACGAAAACGCGCTGTTCTTGTACATAGAGATCCTCTAGCAGAGTTGAGACACAAACTCACACTGGCTCACACAGTTTTGTCACTGCGCATCGCGATTAGTCCGGAACCAGAAGTCTTCGTAAAGGGCGCGAAATTTTGATACGCTAAATGCATCCATTTAAATATATAAGGCTGATATACGATTATAAAGGGGACAGGAAAGTTATCTCTGTTTTAGATGACAATACACTGAGAAATCGTGTTTAGTGGTGTTTCAAAATAGGAAAAAAATTCAGAACAAAACTTATTTTATCAAAAAATACAAATGTTCAAAAAAATAAGTGAAGTTTTAACTCAAATAGGTATCTCTTAAACTAAAAATCGAATAGTTAAATTTTTGGTTAAAGGAATTAATATTTGCAAACAAGAAAAATTAGTAAGCACATTAGATTTAGATAAGTTTGCAAGCAAAAAACAAAACTTTAAATTCAAATGGTGAATCTTCAATAAAAATTACTTTTAACCAAATAGGTGAGTTTTTAACCAACAACAATATTTTTTTAACAAAAAAGACGATTTTTTAACAAAATACATGAATTTTTAACTGAAAAAGTTAAATTTTTAACTAAAAATGGAATATTTATATTCTCATTTGAGAAAATTAATTTTTAATGCAAAAATTAATTTTATACTAAAATAATGCATCTTCAAACAAGAAGATTAATTTTCTATCAATAAAGTCGAATTTTTAACTAAAAATAAGATGAATTTTATATTTTAAACCAAACGTGAAATACTACATTTCCTTCGTAAAAAAAAAATAATTTTCAAACGATAATTACAATTTCTCAACAAAAAAGTTTAATTTCAAACTTAAAAATATAGATTTAAAGAAATGTTCTACAATATCTTCAAGAAAAAAAAATTTGAACTAAAATTTTGAATTTTGTCTACGAAAAAATGAATTTGTAACAAATTGGCTGAAATTCTAACCAAAAAGTTCCACTTTGACCAAAAAAGACAAATCTCTAACAAAACGCATGAATTTTTAACCAGAAAGATAAATTTTCTACGAAATGAAAAAATATTTTTATTGTAAATTGTAATTCTTTAACCCAAAAAGCAAATTTGTAACCAAATAGTTGGATTTCTAACCATAAAGATGAATTTCCAAGACGAAGATTTTTTTCTATCTAAGAGACAAATTTTGAACAAAATAAATAAATTTTCAGTCACAGTAAGTCATTTTTAACGAAAATGATTAATATTTCATCGAAAAAAATGAATATTAAAAAACGAACATTCATTTTCTTCGAAAATAATTTATTTTTGACAAAATGCATTAATTTTCAATGAAATGGTTAACTCTATATTTAAAAAAAAGATAACTTTTAAACCAAAAACCGAATAATCAAAGAAGATTAATTTCATAACAAAAAAAGACGAATTTTCTAGCAAAGACATTAAGTTTAAAATATTACCATTAATTTTGTACAAAATACGCCAATTTTCAACTAAATAGTTTATCTTCATACAAAAAATAATTTTCCAGAAAATAGTTGAATTTTCAAACAAAGAAATAAATCTTATTCAAGAATATTAATGTTTCACCAAAAAAGACGCATTTTCCACGGAATACGAATATGAATTTTCAAAAAAATAGTTTAATTTGAAAAATTTAAATTTTAAATTAAATATAAAATATGAAATAAATGTTAAAAACAAATTACTTCTCAGCTAAACAAAGAACGAGTTTCCAAGAAAATATTGTAACCAAGAAGATTAATTTTCTACCAAAAAACAATAAATTAAAAAAATACAAGATTGATAAAAAGATGTATTTCGGGTTTCAATCGGGAACAAAACTATGAGTTTTTGGGGACCTTCCTTGAAAATGTTCAATTAAAAAAATTATTTTTTAACCCCCAAAAAAATCAAAATTTCAAGAAAATAGTTAAATTTTCCTAACAAGATTAGTTTTCTTCTAAAAAATACGTATTTTAATAAAAATACCTGAATTTTCAACTGACAAAACTAAGTTCTAAACACTAAATGAAATTTTTTCCTGAATATTTCTATTCTCATATATTCCATAAAGTTTTGACATATTTACATATTATGTTATCCTTTTCCTCATTTCATTCTTCAAAATTGTAAATTTATTGTAAAATTTGGTTTCAAAATCGCGCGCTATCTTTCACTTGTGGTTCCGGTTTAATCGTAGCCAATCAAAACAGTGGAAAGTTGTGGCGGAACTCTACCTAGAGGATCTCTGAGTACGAAAAAATAATCATTTTCCGACTTTTTTCCCCTATATTTTACATAATTTTATTTCAAAATAAAAAATCTATATATTCAATTGTATATATAAATAAACACATAATTTGACTTAAATAAAGCATTATTTATTCCAAAAAGTGTGTAAAAAGTGTGACAGTAAATCCAAAGGTGTAATCTCCAAAACATCAAAAATCGTAAAATGTTTTGAAAAAGAATGAGTCGCTTCAAAGAATTTACGAAATGCGTTATAAAATTGCAAGTTAAAAATTCAGAACGTTAGGTTTGCTTGGAAATAGCCTTGGCCATACTTCGGGAAACGCAAACAGTCTGGGTCACCTGAACAGTTTTCCATTGGAATGCATAATATTGCGCAACATACTCAACTGAAAACTCGCGCACTGCGGCCACATCAACGCGAGATCTGCACTTACCCTGAGCGTTAAAAAGCTGCGTGGGCCAGTAATTCTCGGAAGGCCGACACCGCACAGTAGGCTAAATCGGGAATATACTATTCAAAATCAAAACAAGTTTTTTGTTAAGAAAACATGGTTTAAACAAATAATTATATTTTCATGAACATTAATTAATTTTTCAAATTGGAAACAATAGAGTTGTAGAGATTTATCTCCCGGAAAAAAATGTCATCTAATAAAATGCAAGTATTTTTTAAAAACTGTAAGAAGATCAGACACTTTAAAAAATTTACAAAATGCGTTATGACATTGAAAGTTGAAGATTCAGAGCGCTGGGGGCCTTTCAGTTCCGAAAAAGCTCAACTTTCAATTCTGAAAAAACTAATATTTAATGCTACAAGAATGGTTGATGTAAAAAAAAAACAATGAAATTTTCCAGTTCCGTCTCAGAACTGGAAAATTGTAAATTTCGAGTGCTAGTGAAAATCTGCGAAAGAGTGTATCTCGATTCACCCCTAAAACCATGGATGCCCAAATTAGTGATAATACCCAACGTCAACCCACCTCTACAGTTTGGAACAGCTACGCGGCAGCAGCAGAAAGAGATTCATTCCCCCAAAAAGACCAAGCAATCGTCATTAAATTGAAACAGAAAATCCCTTTAAAAGAGTACACAACTATAATAGGAAAATTGGTTGAATCAACCAATATTCGATTTGCATAAAAAAATTCCAACGATCGAGTATGTATGTTCCTAGCCAGTAAACAAGTTGGGGATGAACTTACGGATAAACGCGCTATTGTCAATACTGGGGGATACTCATTAGAGCTACGACCTTTGATTACCAAACACAAGAAGCTTATATTATAAAATGTCTGCCCTGTTATCCGACGCAATGTTATCATAACAGCGCTTCAAGACATAGATAGGACAACAACCTCCCAATTAACCTTTCTAAGAGCATATTGCTCAAAATTGCAAAAATGTTCCGGATGAGAAATCTGCCAAACTCCATCCTATCAACCCTACTCGAACACCTGCACAACTCACTGATTCAAATAATACCCCTCATTATCGTAACATATCAGTGAGCAATCAGTTGGAAGGTTTGCCAGAGCTTCCTTCAACACCACCAAAGACAGGTAGTAAACGCCCTGCTCTTTCTTATACTAGCGCTTCTACAATAGCGGATAAACATCTCATTCAGAAACATACAGAAGTCAAAAATAAAAACCCTTCCAAAAAGGAGGACAATGATTGGAAACTTGCTAAACAACCAAAATCCAAAAAACAAAAGAAAAATGAAACCATCACATCTGAGGATGAAAAGAACATTGACAGCCTATGAGAACCAATTAGATTAAATTTTGAAGAAACTATTTGAAAGTATTTCCTCAATTACACACAGTACAAAAGCTTCTTGGACAAGCCCACGGACGCTTCTGATCCTGCCATTATAGCAAAAGAATATACTGATGACATTCAGTCTCTCATCTCCATGATGACAGAACTATATCCCCATCTAACGGACCGATCTGCGAAGTACAGAAGTACCCAAATAACAAATTTACTAGAAAAATCGCTTAAAGGAGTCCTCAGTTCTTTGTCTGAAAATGATTCTCCATCACTGTCTGAAGACAACGATAATTAACAACTTCCTTGCTTAACCTATCAAATGGCTCTGGAAATTATTCAATGGAATCTGAACGACTTTTAGCCTCGCCGTGAAAATTTTCAACTACTTATCAGAGACTCAAACCCTTACATAATTTGTTTACAAGAAACAAATTTTAAATATTCCTTCTGTACAAACGTCAGAGGATACAGATCTGTCTTTAATAACCGGTCAAACATTAAGCTTGCTTGTAGAGGTGTTGCCATCTATCTCAAAAAATGTTTGCACTATAAGGAAATATCTCTAAACACTAACTTAGAAACTGTAGTCATATCCATTCTAACTTCTAATGAATTATTTGATTGTAATGTTTACATTCCAAATCGATATTATTTTAGTCTTCCTGAGCTTAAAAATCTCATTGATCAACTTCCAGAAACATACATCTTATTGGGTGATTTCAATAGTCACAGTTAAATTTGGGGATCAAATCATGTCGACTCAAGAGGCAAGAAAATTGAGAAACTTTTGAATAATTCTGAAAGCATTCTTTTAAACATTGGTCAACCTACTCATTTCAATATTTCAAATGCCTCCGTCAGTTCGATAGATCTATCCTCTTGTAGTGCAAGTATAGCTCACAGGTTAAATTGGGAAGCTTCGGAGGACCTTTACGATAGTGATCACTTCCCTATTAAATTGGAACTACAAAACCCTAATCCTACTTTATACAATTATACTCCGAGATGGAAATTCAAAAAAGCTGATTAGGAACTATTTGAAACTACAATTGATACAAAAATTCATCAGTTGAAAATTCCTGCGGCTGAAAATAAAGACGAAATTGACAATATTGTTACTGAATTAGTGGCCGGTATCAATGAGGCTGCTGATCTATCAATCCCGAAAACGTCTCGTGAATCATTCCAAAAACATGTAGCTTGGTGAAACGCTGAAGTTGAAGAAGCTATTGAACAGAAAAAAACATGGTTGCAAGGTCTGTAAGAAGCACAAAACCACTGAAAATAAGATTAAACTAAAAAGTTGCGGGCCATTTCAAGGAGGATAAACAAACTGAGTAGTAGGAGTTCGTGGATCATCTTCACTTCTTCGCTGAGATATAATACCCCAAGCTCTGCAGCTTGGAAAAAGATAAAAGTAATAAAAGGAAGCTCAACCACTATGCTTATCACTGCCCTGGAAAAAATGGATGGTTCGATTTCGTCTGACTCTACTGACGATAATTTTCTCAACTTGAAACTTGAAAATGAAGACTTCAGTGACCCAAAATTCGAAGAAAACAAAAACTCAGTTATAAACAAGTCTCTTCTATTGAACAAACTCATTTCAGCAGTAAAGCAATAAAAAAACTCTAGTCCAGGACCCGACAAAATACCTACTATTCTCCTCAAAAACCTTTCCCTAAAAGCACTACAATACCATCTTGATGTGTATAACTGTATTTGGATTTACAAAGTTTTTCCAGAAAGATGGAGAGAATCTCTTATCGCTCCAATCCATAAATTTGGAAAAGACCAATTAAAAACTGGTAGCTACCGACCCATAACCCTAGCTTGTAATATGTGTAAGCTTATGGGAAAAATTATCAACAAACAACTCAGATCGTTTTTAGAAAACAAAGGATTTGTTGACAAGTATAGGTGATGCATTTGTCAATGGCCAACATCTTCTGGCAGTTTCAATGGACATCGAAAAATGCTACGAAATGGATTGGAGAAATAGAATACTTCATATACTTCTGGATAATGATGTTGATGGTTCAATGTTAATCTTCATAAAGAACTTTCTTCTGGAAACATTCATCCAAGTCCGAATAAATGGTCACTTATCCAAAAGACTAAAACTTAAAAACGGAGTACCCCAAGGATCTGTCCTCAGTGTCACTCTCTTCTTAATAATCTTTAATGATGTCACCCATTGTATTCCTCGACCAATAAAAAAATTCCTTCGACGATGATCTCACATTCTACTGTAGTGGGAAATATCTCACTATTACGCAAGAATTAATCCAGAGCTGTCTCAATAATCTTCAAGATAGGGCTGGAAAAACTGTTTTCACATTTTTTCAAACCAAAACTCAGTGCTTCTTACTTTCTAGAAATAAATCTTATAACCAGGCTTCCACACTATTTCTGGAAAACCATAAGCTGGAAATATTAAATACCATAATAATTCTAGGCCTTATTTTTGATGATAAGCTTATCTAGATTGCCACCTCAAACACTAGAAATCAGACTCTAGCAGAAGACTTAACATTATCAAAACCCTCGCTAAAAGAAATTGTGGAGCTGATCAAAAACTACTGGTCAATACCTACGAAGTCGATGTTAGATCCAAACCAGATTATGGTTCTCTAATCTGTAATTCAGCGACTTCAAACGCACTAGACATGATCTCTCCCATTCATAATGCTGAAATAAAAATCGCTATGGGAGCATTTTTCTCAAGTCCAGTTAATAGCATCCTCTCCGAAGCGGGTTAATCTCAATTGGAATACAGACGAATGCAACTAAGTCTCAACTATGCTACTGCAATAGCTTCCATTCCCTCAAATCCTGCTTACAAAAATCTTTTTCTTGGAAACTACGAAGACGTCTACAATAAACATCCCAGGGCTCCAGAGCCTCTATACGTCAGATAAACCATAAGAAATATCTCAGCACATATCTCCAAGAAATTAACTTTGCCTTCCAGAGATTGCTTGCAGAAGATTCCACAAATTTCCGTACTGGGAATTTTAGGTACCAACCATCATTACTGACCTTCTCAAATTTCCTGAAAACAAAACTGAATCTGAAATATACAAAAATGCACTAACTGAGATTCTCAACTCCTTTCCAAATCACAATCATTTTGTCATTTTCAGTGATTCCTTGTCTGCCATTGAAGCAACTAAAAATACCAGTAACTTTGATCACATCACCCAAGAATTACAAGAGACCTTCTACAACCTAAAAAATCAAGGAAAAGAAATTATTCTGATTTGGATTCCATTTCACATGGGGATTGAAGGAGATGACAATGATGACTCTCTAGCTAAATCTGCCGGCTTACTTCCAGAGTCTTCCATTGCATGTACAATACAAGGATCTTAAAATGTGGATCTCTAATGCTATCAAGACCTTATGGAATGAACAACGGAAGAACAGTATAACCACCAAACTGCACTTGATTGGAAAGGATATTTTTGAAAAAATTTAGATCCTTTTAGAAAACCGAAAGGATCAAGTGACACTCCCTTGACTTAGAATTGGCCACACAAAGTTGACACATTCCTATCTAATTACAAAAAGTGATCCAGAAAAATGTGATACCTGCGAAGTACATGTCATCATCAAACATATACTGACAGAATGCTCAAATTATACAACTAAGCGGAATCAACATAAAATTGGAACAGATCTCAAGCGGATCCTCACTGATTCAGCTACCTTCAGAAATATGCTGAACTTCCTTGATGATGTTGAATTAGCAAAAATGAAATTTTGCTACAATTTTTATTTACCTCTACAAAACGGAATGGGACAAAAACAATCTTGAATTTTATGTAAATATATAACTTATAGAAGATACTACGTAATTGATGTAGTCGCTAATGACCACCCAAGTGGGCACAAAATTTGGCGACGTCTTTACGACATCGTTACGACATTTTTACGACATTTTTACGACATCCTATGTCCGTGTCGTTTCGGTGTCTTTACGATAACGTAAAGACATCGTCAGATCATACGACGTTTTTAAGATATCGTAAAGACATCTTAACGACATGGACATAGGATATCGTAAAGTTGTCGTAAAGATGCTGTAATTATGTCGTAAAGACGTCGTTAAATTTTGTGCCCACTGGGACAGTAGTCGATGCGATTCTAAACGTCTAATTAATAAAAAAAATCAAAATAGTACTTGAAGTTTGAACAAAATAGTTTAATTTTTATCCAAATCGGTGATAATGATCATAAAAACGTTAATTTTTCACTAGAGGATAAGTATTTAACTGAAGAAACGATTAAAAAAAATTAACTTTCTTCCAAAAATTTTGGAAAAAAAATAGTTGTATATAGTATATATATAATATTATATATATAATAGTTGTATAATAGTAGTTTGGGAAAAAAATAGTTTCATTTTCAACCAAATAGTTTATTTCTCAAGCAAATAGTTCAATTTTTGACCAAAATAGTAACAATTTTAACAGAAAAATTAAATTTTCACCAGAAAAAATAAGTTTGAATCAAATAGTATAATTTTCTACCAAATTGTTTAAATGATTTTTATTTGTTTAAACAATTTTTTATCTTTATATATTGATAAGCTCCCACTTTCTGGAATTAACAATGCTGTTAATGAATACTAAAAGTAATATTTTGCTTTAGAGAAAATATACAATTATTGAAATAATTTTCATTTGTTTAAACAATTTTTTTCTCTGTTTATCCTAAAAAGTTACCATTTTATGAAATTATTGATGACCTTAAACATTTTAAAAGTGATATTTAGTTTGGAAGTTAGTCTTGCTATTGTTGAAACAATTAAGAGCCATCAACTTGCGAATTTTCTTTAAAAATGTGGAGAAAATTCTACGAAAAGGAGCAACTGACATTAATTATTTAGATGAACCAACTTTTTGAGGGTTCTTTTTTCTGTGATCTCATGCCTGACATTTAATTTCAATATGAAATATAAGTATGGTAAAATAATCATTTTTCGAATTTTGTTGTTGTGTTACCTATATTATAAACAAACACTACAAAAAAATCTCTAAATCACTTTAATCAATTTGTGAAAGGCGTTCTTGAAATTTTAAGTTGAAGATTAAGAGTGTTAGGGGCCACAAGTCGGGAAACGTAAACACCCAGAGTTGTTTTTACCGTTTCCAATCGGAATGCATAATATTGCGCAATATACTCAACAGAGTACTCGCGAAATGCGACCCTTCCGAGGTGAGAGTTGCAAGCGCCTTTCGCCCGGCGCGCTGGGAAACTGCTGAATTTTGATAAAAAATGATAAGGTATCGAAAATGCGATTTTCCAAACAAAAATGTAAATTTTTTTCAAATAGTAAAGTTTTGGAAAAAGCCTACTGTTTAACCACAAATTTGAATTTCTAAGCAAATAGTTCCCTTTTTAACAAAATAGTACCATTTTCAACCAAAAACATGTCTTTTTACCAAAAAAGATCATTTTTAATCAGATAGTATAATTTCTACCAAATTGTTAAATTTTAAAACCAAGCCAGAAAGCTTTCATTTTCACAGACACACAAAATATTTTCTACTATAAGAAATGAATCTTTAATCTAAGAAGACGAATTTTCAACAACAAAATAAAATTTTCAAACGTATAATTAAACTTTTATTTCATAACAAATTTTGATTTGTTGAACAATTATTTTTTGTGTAAGCCATTTTGATTGTTTTGGAATCGTATAAAGTTATTATTTTTCGGGACAAATGATACAGTTTATAAGTTTCAAGAATAGTCTTTCTTGTTCAGAATATATCGTAATTATTTAAAAAATGTTGATTTGTTTAAATAATTTTTTTAATGTCTCAAACTGATATTCTATTTTAAAGAAAGAATACAATTATTTAAGACGTTTTCATTTGTTTAAAAGATTTTGTTTATCTGGTTATCTTAATAATTTAATATTTTATGAATTTAAAGTTGTCAATGAATTATAATTTTGATCATTATTATGGAAATCAGTTTTGCCATTATTTAAATTATTAGTTAGCATCCACTTATGTCACAAAAAATCGCAATTATCTACCATAAGTGTATTACAAGACAGTTATGAACAACAATAATTTGTTTAAACAATTATTTTTATTAACTTGGATAAGTTATTAACGCATTATACTTTAAATGTTTTAAAATTTGAAAAATTTCACAACAAATCTCAACTATCTGTCATTACCATAGAACATAATTATAAAAATTCCAATTTGTTTAAACAACCATCGTTTTTAAATTGAACTAAATTTAAAACTTGCTCTAATAAGTGAAAAGTGCACAAAATTTAAACATTTCAGAAAAAAGCAGCAAATTTAAAGCGTTATTCAAAGAGAATATTCTCCAAATAATAAGAAATTGTTTAAACAATTCTTTTTCCCAACTTTAAATAATTATGACCTTAACTATAATTAAAAAGTTAACAATAAGTAAAAAAATTTAAAACAAACTGAATCTTTTTAACATTGTTCTAAGAAAATATTATTATAAATAATAATCACTTGAAAGATTCGGAAAAACTGCAGCTTTCTATCTTCATTCTAAGAGTAAAATGCTAAAAACAATATATTTTTTGAACACTTTATTTGGAAAAATTCCAAAGCATTTTTAATCGATTTAAATAAATTGAAACAAGTATTTCCAAGGATTTGAAATATTTTACAGACTTTTCAAAGATGGAGCGCAATGTTTAATAAATTTAAATAAATTGAAGGATTAAAAATATTTTAGGGTGTTTTAAAGAATTCTAATTATTTTTCCTTAAATTCCTACAAATTGAGCAAAGGGTTTCAAAAGATTTGAAATATTTTATAGAATTTTCAAAAACTTAAGGGAATTTTAAAAGATTCAAAAGAATTTAAAATCTTTCAATTTTAATTTCATTAAAAAAATTTTAAATCAATTATATTATTTTAGAAGATTTTGAAATATTCAAAGAAATTTTCTAAATATTTTAATAAATTGTCTGAAGAATTTCAAAGAATAATAAATATTGTAGGATATTTTGAAAAATCACAAAAAATTTCAATGGATTCGAATAAGTTGAAAACAGAATTTTAAAAGATTTGAAATATTTTAGAAGATTTTCAAAGATTCACAGAAATTTCTAATAAGTTGAAAGGATTTATTGGAAATATTTCAGGATAGTTTCATCAATTCAAAAAAATTATCAATAGATTCTAATAAATTGAAAAAAGAATGTTAAAACTTTAAAAATATTTTACAGAATTTTCAAAGACTCAGAGAAATTTTCCATAAATTGCAATAAACTGAAGTGATTTTTAATTTTTAAAAAACTTTAAAAAAACTTTTTAAAAACAAAGGAATTTTTAAATAAATTGCAGTAAATTAAAGTGATTTAAAAGTATTTGAAATATTTTAGTGGTTTTTTAAAGATTCCAAAGTTTTTCAAAAGCAATGTTCAATAAATTGCAAGAAAATTAAGGGCTTTTGAAGGATTTTTAATATTTTAGGCGATTTTCAAAGATTCAAAGAAATTTATGAAATTCTTCTATATATCGGAAGATGGCTTTTAAAGGGTTTGATATATTTTTACAAAATTCTGACAGATTCAAAGCAATCTTAAATAACTATTAATAATTTGAAGGAAATTTAAAAGATAAACATTTTATGTTATTTCAGAAAATTCTATAAAATTTTCTATTGATTCCAGTAAGTTGAAAAAAATAATTTTAGAGATTTAAAATATTTAAGAGGATTTTCAAGGACTCAAAAAAGTTTTGAATAAATTGCAAAAATTGAAATGATTTTTAAGGATTTCAAAAAATTTAGGGAATTTTTTAATAGATTTCGGGAAACTGCGAAAATTTCAAAAGATTGAACATAATGTATAGTATTTTGAAAAAATTCTATAAAAACTTCAATAAATTTCAATTAATTGAAAAAAGGATTGTAAAGGGTTTGAAGTCTTTCACGAAATTTTTAAGGATTCAATGCAATTTTCGGTAAATTGCAATAAATTGAAGTGATTATAAAGGATTTTAAATATTTTAGGAGATTTTCAAAGATTCCAAATTTTTTTAAATAGATTTCCATAAATAAAAAAGATTTAAAAGAATTGAAAAAAATCTAAAGTAATTTGGAAGAATCCAAAATTTTTGAAATAAATTCCAATAAATTGAAAGAAGAATTTCAAAGCGTTTAAAATATTTTACTGAATATTCAAGGATAAAAATTTTTTTAAAATAAATTGCAGTAAATTAAAGTGATTTTAAAGGCTTTTAAATATTTTCAAATAATTCAAGGTTTTGTATAGATTTTCTATATATTGAAGGGACTTCCAAGGCTTATACATATTTATGGGCATCTTGAAAAATTTTAAAGAATTTTCAATAGATTTAAATAAAATGAAAAAAATATTTGAAAGGGTATAAAACATTTTACAGAATTTTTTAAAGTTCAAAAGCAATTTTTAATAAATTTCTCGAAAATGAAGGGTTTTTGAACGATTTTGAATATTTTGGTGGATTTTTAAAGATTCAAAGAAATTGTCGATATCTTTCAATAAATTGAAAAAAAAGTATTTCAAGACTTCGACGTATTTTTCACAAAATTCGGACAGATTCAAAGCATTTTTTAATGAATATTAATAATTTGAAGGAAATTTAAAGGATATAAAATATTTTAAGGTAGTTTCAAAAGTGTTAGAAAATTTTCTATTGATTCTAATAATTTGCACAAAATATTTTGAAGGATTTTAAATATTTTAGAGGACTTTCGAAGAGTCAAAGACATTTTTAATAAATTGCAATAAAGGGAAGTGATCTTTGTTTATTTTAAATAATAAAGGGTATTCTTGAAAGTTCTAAAGATTTTTTAATAGATTTTCGAAAACCGCAAGGATTTCAAAAGATTGGAAATATTTTATGGTTTTTTGAAAAAATCTAAAAATTTTATTAATGAATTCCAATTAATCGAAAAAAGAATTTTAAAGGATTTGAAAAATTTCACGAAATTTCTGAAGATTTAAAACAATTTTTAGTAAATAAAGTCAAGTGATTTGAAGGGTTTTATATATTTTAGGGAATTTTGAATGATTACAAAGATTTTATAATAGATTTCCATAAGTTACAAGGACTTTAAAGGATTGGAAATATTTTAGAGTATTTTGAAAAATCCCAAATATATTCAATGGATTCCAATAAGTGGAAAAAATAATTTCAAAGGATTTGAAGTATTTTAGATAATTTTCAAAGATTAAATGGGATTTTTAATTAATTTTTTATAAGTTAAAAGGATTTTAAGCGATTAGGTATATTTTAGGATATTTTGAATAATTCCAAAGAATGTTCAACAAATTTCAAAAGGTTTAAGGAATTTCAGAAAATTGGAAATATTTTATAAAATTAAAAAAAAATCTAATAAATTTTCAATAAATCCCAATAAACTGAAAAAAAGAATTTGAAGGCGTTTGAAATATCTTACAAAATTTTCAAAGATTCAAAGAAATCCTTAATAAATTGCAATAAATTGAAGTGATTTTAAAGGATTTTAAATATTTTAGGAATTCTAAAGAATTTCAAATAATTTTCAGTGAATTAAATAAAACATTCAAAATTGTTTGGAGTATTTCACCAAATTTTCAAAGATTCAAAGAAATTTTTAATAAATTTCAATGAATTGAATTATTTGAAGGATTTTTGAAGGATTTTGAAAAATTCAGGAGATTTTCAATGATTCAAAGAAATTTTATATATTTGAATCGATTGAAAATATGATTTCAAGGGGTTTTACATATTGTGCAAAATTCTCACGGATTCAAATAATTTTTTAATAAATATTAATAAGTTCAAGATATTTCAAAGGATATAATTAATATTAAAGGGATTTTCAAAAAATTTGCAATGGATTCCAATAAGTTGAAAAAATTATTTTAATTGATTCAAAGTATTTTAGAGGATTTTCAAAGATTAAAAGGAATTTTTAATAAAGTTTAATAAATTGATAGGTTTACAAGGGTTTGGAAATATTTCAGGAAATTAAAAAAATTCCAAAGGATGTTCAATACATTTTAATAAGTTCAATGGAATTTGAAGGATTTAAAATGATTCATAGGATTTTTAAAGATTCCAAAGACTTTAAAATTTATTTCCTTAATTTTAAACGATTTCAAAGGATTTTAAATGTTTTAGGGGATCTTCAAAGATTTCAAATATTTTTAAATAGATTTCAATAAACTGAAAGGATTTCAGTCATTTTTATATATTGAAAGAAATTCTCGACAGTTTTAGATAAATTTAAAAAAAGTATTTCAAAGGGTTTGATATATTTTTTACAAAATTCCCAAGGATTCAAATGAATTTTTAATAAATATTAATAATTCGAAGAAAATTTAAAGGATATTAAATATTTGAGGGTATTTCAAAAAATTTAAGAAAAAATTCTAGTGATTCAGTAAGTTAAGAAAATTATTTTTAAAGATTTTAAATAATTTAGGAGATTTCTTTAAAATTTCGAAGATTTTTTAATAGATTTCCGAAAACTGAAAGGATTTAAATATATTGGAAATGTCTTATGGTATATTAAGAAGATCCAAAATTAAAAAAAATCCAATTAATTGAAAAAAGGATTTTAAAGGGTTCAATGTGTTTCACGAAATTTTTAAAGATTCAAAGCAATTTTTACTAAATTGCAATAAATGTAAGTGATTTTAAAAGATTTTAAATAGTTTATGGAATTTTTCAATGATTTCAAAGATTTCTGTATAGATATCCATAAATGAAAATGATTTCAAAGGATTAAAAAAACCTTAGAGTATTTAAAATAATCCCAAATATAATAAATAAATTCCAATGAGTTGAAAAAATAATTTAAAAGGATTTAAAATATTTTAGAGGATTTTCAAAGATTAAAAGGAATTTTCAATCAATTTTCATAAATTGAAAGGATTTCAAGTGCAGGAGTATATTTTAGAATATTTAAAAAAATTCCAAAGAATGTGCAATCAATTTTAATGGGTTGAAGGAATTTTAAAGAATTGGAAATATTTTATGAAATTTTTAAATATCTGAGAAGTTTCCAATAAATTGAAAAAAGGATTTGAAGAGGTTTGATATATTCTACCGAATTCTCGAAAATTCGAAGAAATTTTTAATTAAGTGCAATAATTTAAAGTGATATCAAAGGATTTTAAATATTTTAGGGGGGTTTAAAAAATTCTCAAGTTTTTTAAAATCGTTTTTCAGACAGTGCAAGGATTTCAAAACACTGTAAATATTGTATGGTATTTTTGAAAAATCCAAAAGATTTTCAATAAATTTAAACACAATGAAAAAAGGATTTCAAGACGTTTAACATATTTTACAAAATTTTCAAAGATTCAAAGAAATTTTTAATAAATTGCAGAAAATTAAAGTGATTTTAAAGTCTATAAGGGATTTGCCAATAAATTAAATAAAGCATTCTGAAGCGTTTAAAATATTTTACAACATTTTCAATGATTAAAAGCAATTTTGAGTAAATTTCAATTAATCGAATTAATTGATGGGTTTTGCAAGGATTTTGAATATTTAAGGGGATTCTCACAGAACCAAAGTCATTTTTAATTTTTTAAAATAAATTTAATAAAGTATTTAAAAGGGTTTAATATATTTTACAAAGTTATTATAGATTTAAAATAATTTTTAATAAACATTAATAATTTACTTTGATTTCAATGGCTTTTTAAATATTTAAGGTATTCTGAAAAATTCCAAGGATTTTTCAATAGGTTTCAATTAATTGAAGAAAGGATTTCAAGGAGTTTAAAATAAATTGCCGAAGTTATTAACAAATTCCAACATATTGAAGGGATTCCAAAGGATTCTAAATATTTTACAAAATTTAAAAAAATTCCAAGGATGTTTAATAAATTTTAATATGTCGAAGGGAAATCGAAGGATTTTAAACGTTTTGTAGGATTTTAAAACTTCCATAGATTTTTAAATTTTCCAAGATTCCAAAGATTTTGCAATAGGTTTCCAACAACTGAAAAGATTTTAAAGGATTGGAAATATTTGAGGACATTTTGAAGAATTCTAAAGAATTTTTTATACATTTCAATAAATTAAAAAAAGGATTTCAAAGTGCTTGGAATAGTTCAAAAATTTTTCAAAGAAACAAAGCAATTTTTTAAAAATTTCAAGAAATTAAAGGGAATTCAAAGGATTAAAAATATTTTTACTCACTTTTATAGATGGACAGGAATTTTCGATAAATTTCAATCAATTGAAAAAAAATTAAGAAGGGTTTCAAATATTTTACAGAATTTTTAAAAATGCAAACAAATTATAAATAAATTTCCAGATAGATTGCAATAAATTGAAGAGATTTCAAAAAATTTGAAGTCTACAGATTTTCAAATAGATTTTCATAAATTTTCATAAATTGAAAGAATTTCAAAGAAATAACATTTCATGATTGGTTTAACCTTCTTTGGATTTTTACACACGAGACAGAAACTTGAAAAATAAAGACGATTTAATTTCCTGTATCGTGCAATCTATCACAGATTTGTAATTACCTTCAAAATTTTCAAAGATGCTGTTAACCTTCTAGTCTGAACCCAGCAAATACGGAAAATTTAGACTTCTGAAGTCAAACATTTTTAGAAGTTGGGAATGGAAAATAGTATATATAGCACATATTTTTCGAGTCACTGATCATACGAAAATTTTGAAAAATCAACTGCAGTAATCTTATCATTGTGTCAATTCAAAGAATGAAGATTTTCACTAAAATTATACTTTTCACTTTCGTGGGATCCATTTATTTTGAAGGCAAGTAAAATACAATTAAATAATTACTACTTATAAAAAAGTTACATTTATTTGTTTAAAGCTGTTTATTTTTTCAAAAAATTCCAGTTTGAATTTCTCATCCCGGAATTATCTAATTATTTAAATGCTCTATAATGCTAGGGTGTTCTCAATTTTTTAAAAATATTTATTTAATTAACCCCCAAAATTGTCCGAATCTACAAGAACAGGAATTTTTTATTTGAAAATAAAAATTATTGAAGCAGTTGCTAAATATTCTTTAAAAAAATAAATTACTATCAGGATTTGCTAATTGTGTGAATAATATCAGATAATAACTTTTTACAATTTAAAGGGTGAAAATTGTTTAAACAAACGAAAATGATTTTAACAAATAATAATTGCTTTAATAGATCGAAATTTGTTATTTACATAAAACTGCGATTCTGAATTTTTTGGGGCATTTTCTGGGCAAAATAAACAGATTTGTGGGGAGGGGTCAATATGAAAAATTAATAATTTTAAATTATTCATTGATCTTTCTCAAGGGGTATAAATTTGGACCACCCTTTTTTGAATTTTTGTGAAAAATCTCATATTTATAGGCTTCCACAAGCAACTTTCTAATTAGAACAAGAAAATAATAAAATGAATTCACAGGATGAATTGTTTCAATAATTTATTATTATTTATAATAATATTCTCTTGAAGTAATGCGAAGAATTTGCAGTTAGACTTTAAAAAAAAATCACTTTTTCTTTACTTTTCAATTAGAGATAAGGTAATAATTGTTTTAATTCAACATAAATAATTGTTTAACAATTTATTTTATTTTGATTAATATTGTCTTTAAATAATGTTAAAAAGATGCCGTTTTTCTGAAATATTAAACTCTTTGTCCACTTATCGCTTAAAGCGAGGTGAAATTTGTTGCAATTTAACAAAGACAATTGTTTTAAACAATTATTATTTTAAGAAATTTTCAATTAATTTGAATAAATTGAAGGAATTTTAAAGGATTTTTAATATTTAAATGTATTTAAACAAATTCTAAAGAATTTTCAATAGATTCCAATAAATAAGAAAAGATTTTCAATGGGTTTGAAACAATTTGCAAAATTTTTTAAGGTTTGAAGGAATTTTTAAATATATTTTTATTAACTGAAAGGATTTGAAAGGATTGGAAATATTTTGGGACATTTTGAAAAATTCTAAAGAATTTTTATATGAAATAAAAGTAATAATTATTTAAATTCAGCATAAATAATTGTTTAAACATTTTTTTTATTTTTAATAATATTGTCTTTAAATAATGCTGAAAAGTTGTTTTTCTGAAATATTAAACTTTTGTTCACTTATCGCTTAGAGCGAGGTGAAATTTCTTGCAATTTAAGAAAGATAATTGTTTTAAAAAATTATTATTTTAAGGAATTTTTAATAAATTTCAATAAATTAAAGGGATTTTAAAGGATTTTTAATATTTAAATGTATTTTAACAAATTTCAAAGAATTTTAAATAGATTCCAATAAATAAGAAAAGGATTTCAATGGGTATGAAATAATGTGCAGAATTTTTTAAGATATAAAGGAATTTTCAAATATATTTTTATTAACTAAAGGTATTTGAAAGGATTGGAAATATTTTAGGAAATATTGAAAATTTTTAAGGAATTTTGAATTATAATAAAGTAATAATTATTCTAATTCAGCATAAATAATTGTTTAAATAATTTATTTTCATTTTTAATAATATTAGATTTAAATAATGCTAAAAATTACCACTTTTTATAAAAAATAGATACTTGCGTTTTTTTGTGAAATGTTTCACTTTTTTAAACTTTTCATTTAGTGTAAGGAAATAAATAATTCAAGATAACAACATAATTGTGTTCACAATTTATTATTATTTTTAATAATGATCTCTTTAAATATTGCTATAAAGTGTTAATTTTTTTTTGAATTTTCTACTTTAGGTCCACTTTTCATTTCGAGTGATAACAAATAATAAAATATAATAAAAATAATTGTTTCAGCAAATTATTATTATCCAAATTTGAAAAAACCTGAAAAATTCTAACTTTATTCAAGGCGAATATTATTAAGAATAATATCAAATTATTTAAGCAAATAAACTTTTTGGTTAAATTAAATTAATTATAATCTCACTTAAATCTGAAAGTGGATGAAATGTTAAAAATTTTAGACAAACCGCAACTATTTACCATTATTTGCAAAAATTAATAAAAGTGATAACTAATTATTTTAAAAAGTTATTTTTAACCCGACTTTAACTATTAACACCTTCTGATTGAAAAGTGGAAAACGTGGAAATTTTAGAAAAAAATTTCAATTTTGTAAAATTAAGTACAAGAGTAAAGGACACGCCCCGGAAATTTTCCGGAAATTTATGGACATTTTCGTTGATTTATGGTAATTTTACAGGAAAATATGTTAAACTGACACAAGTTTACCAAAATTAAATTTTAAAATGTCTATTAATGTCCGAAAATTTATGGAAATTTTCGGTGAATTATGGTAATTTTACAATTCAATATAATAAAATACCACAAATTATACGAATTTCAATTTTACACATTTTTATAAATTTTTGCTCATTTTTGGCAAATTTATGGTAATACTGCTGGTAATTTATGGTAACTTACCATAAATGACTAAAAATGCCATTATTCAAGTCTATAAACCTTAAGAAATTTATGGATATTTTTGGTCAGGAATAGTACTTTTACATTTAAATATGTTAACTTGCCATAAATGACCAAAAATTCCATTTTAAACATTTTAATAAATTTCCGGAAATTTATAAAATTTTTGCTTATTTGTTATAATATTGCAGGTAATTAATGTAATTTGAGATAATTTACCCGAAATTCAATTTAAGCATTTCAATCCATTTCCGGAAATTTATGGAAATTTTCAGTTATTTATGGTACTTTTACAGGTAAATATGGCGACTTAACATGAATTCTCCAAAATTCAATTTTAAACATACTTTTAAATTTGTGGAAATTTATAGAAATTTTATGTCATTTACGGAATTATTGCAGGTAATTTATGGTAATTTAAGCTAAATTTCCAGAAATTATTGACAATATTACAGGTAATTTATGGTAACTGAGGATAAATTACCCAAAATCCAGGTTAAACATGAAAATCAATTTCCGGAAATTGATAGAAATTTTTGGTAAATAATGGTAACTCTATAGGTAAATATGGTAACTTACCATAAGTTACTCACAATTCAATTGAAACATCATTGTAAATTTCATGAAATTTATGGAAATTGTGGTTCATTTATAACAATATTACTGGTAATAAATTCCCGGAAATTTATGGAAATTTATGGAAATTTTCGGTTATTTATGGTACTTCTACACGCAAATATGGCAACCTAGATTATGGAATAGATTATGAATTTATGGAATTTTCAAGTAAATTCTCGAATTATTATAGTTAATTTACGGTAAATTTAGATAAATTAGCCAAAGTTCAATTTTAAAGATTTTTATTAATTTCCGGAAATTTTCTAGAAATTTTTTGTAAATTATGGTAATTTTATAGGTAAATATGTAACTTACCATAAATTACCCACAATTCAATTTTAAACATTTTTATATATTTCCGGAAATTTACGGAATTATTTGGTATTTTATGGAATCATTACAGGTAATTCATGGTAACTCAAGATAAATTGCCCAAAATTCAATTTAAAAAATTGTATCAATTTCCGTAAATTTTTTAAAATTTCCGGAAATTTTTGGTAACTTTCGGTAATTAAAAAAGATATATATTGTTAAGTTCCATAAATTACCCACAATCCAGTTTAAAAATGGCAATAAATTTCAGGAAATTTATAGAAATTTTTGGTAAATTATGATAAATTTATAGGTAAATATTGTACTTACCATAAAGTACCCAGAATTCTATTTTAAACATTTTTATAAATTTCTGTGAATTTTTGATAATTACCCAAAATTCAGTTTGAACATGGAAATAAATTTCCGGAAACTTATAGACATTTTTGGTAAATTATGATAACTTTATAGGTAAATATGTTACTAACCACAAATTACCCACAACTCTGTTTTAAACATTTTTACAAACTTCTGGAAATTTCCGGTAAATTATGGAATTATTACAGGTAATTTATGGAAACTTAAGATAAATTGCCCAAAATTAAATTAACACATGTCTATGAATTGCCAAAAATTTATGCAAATTTTTGGTAAATTATGACAATTTTACACATGAATATGGTAACTTACCATAAATTAGCCAAAATTCAGTTAATTTTTTTTTTTTAATTTCTGATTTTTTTTTGGGTAATTTATGGTAATATTACAGGTAATTTATGGTGACGTAAGATAAATTACCCAAAATTCAATTTCAAAATTTGTATTAATTTCCGAAAATTACCGGAAATTTTTGGTAAATTACGGTAATTTGATCAATTATATATAACATTTCATAAATTACAGCAAAATTCTATTATCTACTACCAACGTTTCCTTAGAGCTTTAACAATGAGTGGGCTGATTATTCACCTCTGACGTCACTCTTCACTCCCTAAGGAGTAAAAAGTATCGCTTTCGCCCCACTGCATAGGAGTCAAACAGGGCTAAAATATTGAATGTTTCATACAAAATTATTATTTTTTTCATAAAATTAGGCGCAGCTGGCTTTCCTGAAGCATCAGAAATTGCTAATGACCACATTTATGTCCAACTGATGAGTGGTGCTATTACAAAAGGAGTTCTCACAATTAATAATATAGTACCTGACTGGCCTCTACTTGAGGGAGAAAAGCCGGACTCCTATGAGGCTTTTATACGATTGGGATCAGATAAAAGTCATTTATTCACACTACTCACGTCTAGTAATAAAATTCCAAATGATGATTCTCCAAAGTACGCTGAATTTAGACTTGGAGGTAGACTTTATAGGGCTTTCGGTTTCATCGATATGAAAAAACCACATTCTATTGAGGACTGGCACCATATAGGTTGGCAGAAAAGGTTTTGCATCTATGTAGCATTGCCAAATGGTCTTGTTTTTGAAACATCGGTACGATCAGCATGGCACTAATCACAGAAAAAAAACTGGATCTTTTTGTTGAAGCTCATTTTAAATGTTCTCAAAATTAGATTTTTTTTCTCAAAATTTGAATATTTTTAATCCCTGGACCAACTGGTGTACGAAATAATGCAGGCAATCTTTCAGGCAGAGTAATAGTCAGCGGATACCTTCAAGATGAGGTAAACTTTCACCGCGGAAACTTTGCCTCGATTTTGAGTGTCCAGAACCACTTTACCCTGTTTGACCGATTACCCGCAACATTTCTGACTTTTAGATTTTTCTGTGGTGTGAAACTGTAACATAAACATAGTTGCAGTCTCATTATCCGTTCTCATTTTTGTTGCAAATTAAAATTTTGTTTTTGTTTTTTCTGTATTCTACACATTGTTAACCCAAAATTGATATAATCTGTATATTTAATTGTATAAATAAATAAACTCATTAGTTGAAGAATTGAAGCATTAATTATTTAGAGCTTTTTTTACAAAGTATAAAAATAAATCTAAAGTTGAAATCTCAAAAACACTTCAAATCGTATAATATTTTGGAGAACGATCAGTCACTTTTAAACAGTTTACGAAATGCGTTATGAAATTCGAAGTTGAGTATTCAGAGTGTTATGGGCCTTGCATAAACCACGTTACATATAATATAGCGCAGTTTACTCGAATGAGTACTCGCGCAATGCGGCCCTTCCCAGACGAGAGTCGCAACTGTCTCTCGCCCTGCACGCTGAGAATCTGCGTGGTCCAACAGTTCTAGGAAGACCGAGACCGGGGGGACAGAATTCGAGAGTTTTTTTTACTTTCATAATGTATAAGGAATAATTATAATATTCAATTTATTATTACTATTATTGTTATTATTATTATTATTATTATTATTATTATTATTATAAAGATTTGAAGAAAAAAATTTGTCCAAATAAATGAACTTTTAACCCTGAAAAAAACAATACTCAATCCAACAAGAATGTCTGATTTAAAAAAAATTACATTTTCAAGATAGTATTACTTGAAGTTTCAACAAAATTCTTGAATTTTGAACCAAGCCGGTGATTTTTATATAACAAAGTTTAATTTTTGACTAAAAAGAATAAGTATTTAACTGACAAAAAGATTTAAAAAATAACTTTCTTCAAAATAGTTAGGTTCTAAAAAGATAGCATAATTTTTAATTAAATAGTTTCTTTTAAGCAAATAGTTAAATTTTTGACCAAAATAGTAAAATTTTATTAAAGAATTTGAATTTTTACTAGAAAAGATAAGTTTCAATCAAATAGTATAATTTTTAACCAAATTGTTGCATTTTGAACCCAATAAGATGCATTTTTTCCAAGAAATTTTAAATTTTCAATCAAAAAGCTTCATTTTCAAAAATGAAACATATTTTTTCTGAAACATGTTTTCAAAGATTAAAAACAATTTTTAAGAAATTGCAATAAATTGAAGTGATTTTGAAGGATTTTCAGATATTTTAGGGAATTTTTAATTATTGCAAGGATTTCTTTATAGATTTCCATAAATTAAAATGATTTCAAAGGATTGGAAATATTTTATGGTATTTTCAGAAAATTCCAAGAATTGTCAATAAATTCCAATAAATTAAAAAAAGAATTTAAAAACGCTTTGAAATATTTTGAAAAAATTCCAAGATTCGAAGCAATTTTTAATAAATTTAAATATGTAATTTTTATAGATTAAACGAAATTTGTGATATATTTCAGTAAATTAAAAAAAGGAACTCGAAGGGCTTAAAATATTTTACAGAATTTCAAAATTTTACCATTTTGTGGAAAATTTGCTTTCTTTTGTTGAATATTAATTTTCTGAGCTGAAAAATTAATTAATATATTTTCATTTTGAAAATGTACCTTGTTTATTTCAATGGACAAAATATTTAGTTAAAAGGTCGTCTTTTGTAAGGAATTAAATTAATTTTCTCTGTTCAAAACTTATCAATTTCATCATTTTATTAAAAAATCTAGCTTTCTTAGTTAAGGATTCGATTATTTGTTTAAAAATGTATGCATTTTTTTTAATTTGACTTTTTTCGTGGAAAATTAATCTACTTGTTTAAAAATTTTAATACTTGGCTTGAAGTTCAACTTCCTTGTTACACATTCACTTTTTTAGATAAAAATTGAACTCTTTACTGAAAAATTTAGCTATTTTGTTCAAAATTTCCTTTCTTTTCTTAAATATTAATTTTTTTCCGTGTAAGTTCGCGCAATTTTTGAATGTTTCCTCGATCGCCGTCTTCTTCAAAAACAAAACTGTAGATCGCAGGTATTCCTTCTTCTGAAGGTGTCTTTATTTTGTTTTCAACCGATTCAATTTGACCGAGATTCTGCATTTTTTAAACGTATTGCTAAAAGCGTCGAACGTCGACTGTAGATAACTTGAGCGATCAATAAAATCAACTATTTTCACTGTCGATAAAATAATTTCTAATTTTCACAATCGGTAAGGCAGATCACGTATTGACCCGCACTGCTTTTCTTTCACGCATCTCAACTGCTTTCATTCTTTTTTTCCTGAACACTTATAGATCCACATGACTACACTCTTTATCCAAAATTTCGCAAAATAAAATTCACCAGAGTCCTTTAAATCACTGCATCCGTAAAAAAACACTCGTAATTCGACGTTTTGAATCTCTCCAGAAATGCTTTGTTTGGCCGTATGACCTTGAACCGTACGACCTCTTTTGCCCAATTTTCCGTAATTGCGCTCTCGAATTTTGTCTTCAAAAGAACACGAGGCGCGAATGGCGCGAAAAGGCGCGGCATCTTCTCGCGGACGAGCCCCCAAATTTGTAGAAATTTATGTTGAAAATAGGTTATTCAAAATATAAAAGAAAGCATTAATGGAATAACGTCATTTTAGTTTCAGACTCACGTAACTGTCCTCGTTCGCAAATCGCTTCGCTTACGCCCTCTATGACGTTTCAGTCTGATACTCTCGACAATCCAGAAGCTGCACGATTTTCCAAGACTAGGATTAATTATTTAAGATAATTTAAGCTTAAGTATAGATTCTGCCTGTTTTGTTTTCTTTTTATTATATGTACCTATCGAAAATGAGCTTATCCTGAATAATCCTGTACCCTACAGAACTAATCAGAGACTTCACGAACAAATGGGACGCCTTTTGTCAATGGGAGTAATTCATCCTATTTCAAATTTTCCCGCCAATCGTGCTGCAGTATGCAAACCTGATCCTGTCCTTCAGGGGTGCATTCCAGGCGACCACTCGGGTGAATTGGTAGATGAAGTAAGGAAGTGGGCGGAGTTTACTAGGGTGAAGTGGTAGGAGAATGCTAGAATGAACGGTTTCGAGTGTGCGTCGGGTGTATGTTTGGTGAAAGATATTTGAGGTTACGTTACACAAAAGTTTAACACATGCACGAAAAGGATAAGATTTGAATTGCTGCTTTCATAATGAGGTCATTGTTATTACAAACAGTGATGTGTTCAATAATGGTGAAAAGTGACGAAGATACTAAACTTTAGATGTTTAAGATACTCAACTTTAGTCTACTACTAAACTTGCGATTCCTGCCACTTCTACCCGCCAATTCCACTGTTCACTCACTTCCATCTACCTAGTTTCAGTGGGTGAAATAGTCACCCGTCGAGTGACCCCCACTCTTCCCTTGAGTGATCACTGAATGGTTCACCCGAGTGAAGCCCAACACTCACCTCACATCGTGGAACGGCTCGGAGTGCATCCAAAGATATTATAAACGTAGATGCGGTACGAGGCGTCGGAGTGGGGAATTATATATATAGGACATCACATTTTCTGCCCTATGGAGGTGCTGCCCTCATCGTACTACGAAGTCGAATTCTTGTTTTCTCATTCTTCGTAAAATATAACGGTGAAGCAGTAGAAAAATATTTTGAGGTTAGGAAAGTTTGACATGTATGTATCGCTGAACTTTTTCAGATCCGAAGCTTGATCCAGGTTTTCGGTACAGTCTTTTTAATTATAAAAAAAATGTTCTCGAAAAATCATATTTTTAATTTTAAAAAAGGTATTATAGAAAGACATTTCAAGATAAACAAATCCTGAAAGCATTATTCTTTGATAATTTTTTTTTTTTTTTTAATTGAAATAATCAAATATTTATACCAAAGAAACAACTTCTTAAATGTTTGAAGTATTTAAACATTATTGTTTAAATTTAAAATAATAATTAAAACAAAATATATTTCTGGATAAGATATTTTGGTTGAAAATGTATACAGTATTTTTTAAATCACAAGAGTTCTTCTGAAAAATCGAAATGTTAATTAAAAAACACGTGTTTTTATATATTAATTTGTCGGTAAAATTTCTTGTATAATTTTAAATTTAAATTCAAACAATAATTTTTAACACTTTAAATATTAAACAAAAATTTATTTGATTACAATATTTTATTATCGTAATTTTAATAAATAAGTAATATTGATTAAGAAACAATTTTATTTGGAGAGTCTTATTATTTGGGAATTTTCAAATCCGTTAATATTATAAACTGTTCAGGAATTTTATTAGTTTTAGAATTGTATTTTTTGGGATAGAGAGTTTTTCCGAGTCGGGAATTTTATTTTCGGGATATTTCAGCCGTCCCCATAGAATTACAGAAAATTTGCTCTAATTATAATTTCGGCTCTCGATCTTGTTGATTTTTTCCTACAGTATTATTAAA
>NC_046663.1:12992820-13008015 GCF_010883055.1 Belonocnema kinseyi | reverse complement strand
GACATCTAGGTATGTAAAAAAGGTAAACTGCAGAAAATTTAAAAACTAATTTAAGAACTATTTATACTCTTTTAAGATACCAATACAATTTACATAAGACTAGTTGTAAAATTTGCAAATTTTTAGGCCTTCAGTTTAGGAACTTGAATTTTAACGTTCAAATTGCTTCATTTTCAGAATACAGCCTTATTGTTTGAATTTTCAGAATTTTTTGAAATTGTTATAAGGCGAAAAAGTTTGAATTTAAAATTTAAAAATTCGAAAATACACCATTTTCCATGTTCATTTGCAATCCAGCGAGTCACTTTCTTTCGCTTCTTTTGAAAGTCGATCCTTTGCTTTCAGTTATCTTTTTAAACTATACCTTGAATTCAACGCATTTCAAATTAAATTTTTGCAGCTGCATTTAGATTGAATTATACAAAGGTTTTTTGTTTTATATATAAATTAATTAAAACATTTTATTGATTTTTTACGACTGTAATTCATAACTCTAAAATGGAATAATTGTAGCTCAAACATGAAAAAGTATAGACTAATTTCATATTTAAAGAGATTCTATCACATATATTGAACTATTAAAACCTCTGACCTTTTTAAAGGTTTTTAAAACTCTTTTAAAAACTTTTTTTCAACAATTTTGGTTGTGATTTCTTAATAAAAGAATAAGTGCTATTTAGTCTCCAGAACAGTAATTTCAAAAATATTTAAAGCCTTAATAATTTAAACATTTTATATTTGTAGTATTCAGAATATATTGAATAATTTCAAATTTAAAGCTATTTAAATATTTCATCTGAATTTTTGAATGGAAAGTGTTCGATAATTTTAGATTGAAACATCTCCAATTATTTAGTTACAAATTAAAATGATACAACATCAAGTTTTATTTATTTTTTGATAATTCCCCCCCCCCCCACAAATTATTTTTTTTTGTAAGAAAATAACTCCTGATTTTCGTAAAAATTAACAAATATATATTAAAGGTTCACTCAAGGTCATTTTTGTTCAAAATGCTCGAGATGCAAACGTAAATTGTACTATAGTAAAAACAAGTGGAAACATTTTAACGAAAGCCAAATTTGGTAAAGAAAACAAACCTTTGTCGACCTATAAATACTAATTTTATTCCCCGAAATATTTTTAAAAAATCTCTTCGAAACTCATTTTTGCAAATATTTAATTGAAGAAAAATATTGGTTATAAAAATGAAAATAGTACAATTTTTACATACAATTCTTAAAATAAAAAAAATCTGTGTGTCAAACCACAATCCAATCCGACTATTCTTTCAAAAGTTATCTGATATACAGACAACCACAACCACAATAACGACGACGTAGACGCCAGAGTGACAGACAGATACCGATGTAAAAACTTGTTTTTCTGACTCAAGGAGCCTCAAAACGTCGAAATTTAATGAAATTCGCGAAAATCATTTTTCGTATAAAACTCTTCTCGTTATGGTTGAGAATGTGATAAAATAATCATGGGGCCTTGAAAAAGTAGCGTTTTTCGCCTCTTGACTTTTTTCCATATCAAGCTTTTTTTGCTTCAAATGTCCATTTTCGTTTGGTTTTTTGGATTTTGAAAATCCTTTGACTTTGGTAAGTTTGATTTTATCAAAAAAAGTTGTCAGGATAAATTGTTCATATTTTTTTCTACCATAAATAGCTGTCGATAAAATTTTCAAATTTTGAAAAAAGTGGTCTCAAAAATTTTGAAAAAGCTTCAACTTTTTGGATTTTTATCAAAAACGGCTGTTTAACGAACTCGATCTTTCTTTTTGGTCCCTCGAACAGTGTGTCAAAGCCCAATCCAATCGGACCAGTCTTCGAAAATTATCCGGTATACAGACAACAACAACGACGACGCTGGACAGACAAACAGACCCCGACGTAAAAACTTGTTTTTCTCACTCACGGGGCCTCAAAACGTCGACATTTGATAAAATACGAAAAAGTTATTTTTCATAAAAAACTAATACCTTCTCATTTTTGATGAGAATGTAGAAATTATCAACAAGATCTGTAGAAAATCTTTCAAAGAATAAAATTATTATCCCGTAAGTTACAACCAAAAAATTACAATTTCAAAAAATTGAAAGTTGTTTTAAATATAAAGCTAGACTCATGACCGGGAGAAATCAGAAAATGGAAGTAAATTTGAAAATTGAACTGCAGTTCGAGTATTGAAAATTAAACAGTGATTGATTTTACAAGGTGATTCTAGATCTGTTCAAAATGATATAATTTACATATTTTAATGTTAAAATTTGAACTAATTTAATTGCAAAGCCTTAGTAGTGACACAAGTGTAAAGTTCGAATTTATGGCTTCTTAAGTGAACGCCTTGATTCAATTTCAAAATATTTTTGAAGTATTATTTCAGTATAAAATATTCAATTTTTAATCTATTTGGTTTGCAAAAAAAAAATTTTTCAATAGTAAACAATTTGAAAATGAATTGTCACAATTTCAGATTGACAAATTTAAACTTGGAATGTTACGATTATAATTGTTTAATTTTTTTATTTGTATTACGAAGGTAAAAGTATTTCATTTTGATTCCTAATGAACAGTTAAATAAGCATTAATTTAGAAAAAAATCAAATAAGCTGGAGGTTTTTGAATGTTACAAAGAAAAGAACAAAATTTGGAGCTCCTCAAGAATTTTGAAATACTAGGAAACCAATAAAAATCTCTGGGTAGATTTAAAATGATTTTTTATTTTGAAAAACTACATAACTCAAAGAGAATGTTTAAAAATATTTCAAAACATTTCAAAACATTTACAATATTAGAAAAAATCTGGAAGCTCTTAAAACAATTTTGTGTGCAGGATTTTACAAAAATGTCAGGAAAAATGGGAATCAGTCTAAAAGACATTTAAAAGTTCCGAAAATTTTTTAAAATAATTTTAAAAGATTTGAAATAATTTAAAAGAGAACAGATACTTTTGATGATTTTGAAATGTTTTCAAATGTTGACTTTTTATTTTGAAAAACTACATAATTTTAAAAGAAGGTATACAAATATGGGACCACTGACAAAAATTCCGAAAGGGATGAATGAAAAATCCCAAAAAATTAAATCTCCGGCACCTGAATAATAGTTTTATAAAAATTGTATTAAAAAATGCATTAAAAGACACGTGTGCTTTGAAAGAAAAAAATGTTCTGCCTAAATTTTCTTCGTACCTACATAATAACATTTTTTAAACAAACTTTGCATGATTCAATTCAACAACGATTTATATCAAAATTTATTTTTATTTGTTTTTATTAATAAAAAATTCGATTTTTCAGAACTTTTTTATGTTTTTTTCCAAATACTATGCACATATTCAAACAAATTTTTTCATCCAGAAATATATATTCGATTATTGTATTTTCAATAAGTAAATAATATTTAATAAACAATTTTTTCAATTGTTTAAATTCAGGAATTTTCTAGTTCGTATATTTTATGATTCAGGCATTTTCTTTGGGGATTTTTAAAATTCGGTAATATCTTATTGTCTGGAATTTCATTGATTTTATTTTTCTTGAATTTTCCAATTCGACTTTTATATTTCAGGACTTTTATAATTTCGGGAATTTTATTATTGGTTATTTTTCAATGAACGAATTTTACAGTGTCAGGAATTTTATTTTTCGGGATTTTTCAGTCGCTTTTTCCGAAAAATAAAATTCCCACATCACTGTAAAAATTCCGAAATTATAACATTGCAATGTTATAATTTCGGAACTTTTACAGTGATGTAGGAATTTTATTTTTAATTTTCCAATTCGGGACTTTTATATTTCGACAATTGTTTGAACAAAAATAATTTGTTTAAACAACAGTTTTTCCAAAAATATTTTTCAAGTCGTAATTTCTGAATTGACCATAATAATAAATAATTTCGAGGAGTATTAAATTCTGTTAAAAACGTTATGTCATTGTTTAAATACTTCTCATTTATTGAAGCAGCTTTTTATTTAAAAATATAAATCAATAATATAAAACAGAACGAACAAACATTTTAAAAGGTCCTTAAGAAACAAATTTAAAATAAATTTGCATTTGAAATAATTAATAATGCAAAATAACACACAGTGGAATTCATTTTCAAAACAATACACGAAATAGTAAAATTTTCAGATATTAAAAAAGAAGTTGCGAAAAACAAAAGAAAAAAACGAATTTTCAACATAACAGTTGAATTTTCCACCAAAGGGTGAATCTTAAATAAATGATCAAAAAAATTAATCAACCAATCTAAAAAGTAGTTAAATTTTTAATGACAAAGTCCAAATTTCATCCAAAAAGAATTTTGTATAAAAGAGTTTAATTTGCAACACGAAAATATTATTTTGGGACCGAAAGATTAATTTTTTACGATAACAAAATCTATTAAATTTTTTTTTATCATTAACGATACAACCCTGTCAAAGTTTTTCCGAATTTTTCAGTGCTTAAATAAAAAAATCGTGTTTTTTTAAAGACTCCTATCTAATTATTTTAATTTTTATTATAAACATACTTTTGATGTGACAGCAACCACTTTCAACAACAAAAAATTAATTTTAAAAATGTTCAATGATATTCAAAAGATAATCTAATGAAAGTTTATTTGTTTCTCTGTAATTTTGTACAAAAATTTACTGTTCAGTTTTTTTTAAATACATTAATTTTCTTTACAATATTTAAAATTAGGGAATTTCTTACCTAATATCTCAATTTTTAAGAAAAGAAATTAATTTTCAAGATAAATTCAGAAGTCTTGAAAATATTTGAAAATAATTTAAAAGTTGAAATGATTTCAAAATATTTAAAACGAAGCGTAGATTTTCGAAGATTTTGAATACAACATTTAGAAGCTTTAAACAAAAAACGAAATTTAAAAAATTAAAATTCATAGGAAGACTAAAAATGATTTTTCTTAAATTCTTAAAAAAAAATTACGTAATTTTGCAAATAGGATCTGGAAGATTTGAAGGCAATTTATTTAATTTTGCAGAAATGAAAAAAATTTGTAAAAAAATTCGATATTTCAGAACGAATTTTGATGTATAAATTAATTCTTCTAGCTGACAATTGCTTAAAATTATTAAATATCCAAAAGTTATGATTTTTTTATTTATTCTGCAGTTCAAAATTTTGGATGAGATTTTTTTTTTATTGTCTAGAAAAACTTTGTGGATTAAACATTAAACTTGTTTTTTAAATAAACTTAGTTTTTGTTTAAAAACTAGGTTTAAGAATAATAATTATTTTCAAATTTTTCTAAAATTAGTTTAAAAAAATTTAATTTGAAAAACAACACTTTTGAGTTGGATTCAATGAAAATCCTTTAAATTTTGCTTTTCATGCTTTAAAATAGTATTATAAATTAACTTTCATTGAGAAATCGTGAGCGCAATCAAAAAATTATGATATTTGTTAATGAGTCTCGAAATAAAGCCTCGAATGAGAATATTCATAATTTTAGAATGATAGTGCAAAGTTAATTATACTTAATTTTTAAAAATGCGAAATTATCGAGTATTAAATTTTAAAATGCTATCGTTTTCTAAAAAAATGATGAATTTAAAAGCCAAGTAGTTGTATTCTTTAAAAGAAATAAAAAATACGAATTTGTTGATAAAAACTACCAAATTTTTAACAATATAATAAAACTTTAAACAAAATAGTTAGCTTTTTAACCAACTAGCTGATTTTTTTATATCAAAACCTTAATTTTTCAAAAAAAAAAACAAGTATTCAACCGAAACTATAATTTTTAAACAAAAAATTAATTTTTTGCCCAACTAGTTACATTATAAAATAAAATTAATTTTTAAGCGAATAATTAAACTCTGAACAAAATTGTTAAATTCTTAATCACTCATCTGACTTTTTATACAAAGATTTTAAATTTTCACATAAAAACGATAAGGATTCAATTCTTAAAAAAAAAATTATTTTCAATCAAATAGTTACCTTTTTGACCAAAAAGTACAATTTTTAACCAAAAATATGAATTTTCAATAGAAATATAATTTGTAATGAATTAATATAATTTTTATCACATTGTTGAGTTTCGAATTCAAAAAGATAAATTCTTTTAAAGGAAGTCCAATTGTCAATCAGAAAACTTCATTTTCGAAAATAAGAAAAATATATTTTCTACAATAAAAGATGATTTGTTTACAGATGAATAAGCATTTTAAACAAAGCAATTGAATTTTTAAGAAAATGAATTAACTTTCTACAAAATAATTGCATTGTTAATAAAATAGCTTATTTTTTATATTAAAGAATTTAATTTCCGATTGAAAATAATAATTATTTAACAGACGGAACATTAAAAAAAAACAATTAATTTTCTTACAAATAGTTAAATCTTAAATAAAATAGTTTAATTGTTCGCTAAATAGTTAGATTTTATACAAAAATAATGAAACTTTTTAATGAAAATATATGAATGTTCACTGTAAAGATTAATTTAAAATCAAATATTTTAATTTTCTACCAAATTTTTGAATTTTTGATCCAAAAAGAAGAAAGTTTTTAACAAAAAAAATCAATTTTTTAGAAAATGATTCAACTCTTAACAAAACAGTTAAATTATAACTAAATACACGAGTTTTATCCGCAGAATTTAAATTTTCGACAAAAAAGAGTTTTCAGTTAACAAAATTAAATTAAGAAGAAAATCAAGTTTCTAACCAGTTAAGTTGAACGAATAAAGAAATTTTTTTATAAAATATTAGACGCGTCAACAAAAATGGTGAATTTTAAAGAAACAAAATTAATTTTTCACCCAACAAAAAATCTTTAACAAAATACATACACTTTGTATCAAATATTTAAAACTTCAATTTGGAAGAAAGTCATGTTAAAAAAAAAAGAAATAGGTGAATTGGCATCTTAAAAATTAATTTCAACCAAAAAAATGAATCTTCAACAAAATAGTTGAATTTTTAACCTAATCGATTAATTTTTTTATCAAAAAATTATTTTTCATACAAAGTAGTTAACATTTCATTAAAGTAGTTAAATTTTTAACCAAAACAGATACATTTTTAACCAAAGCGTGTACTTTTTAATCGAAAATGCAAATCATCGATGTACAAAAAAGTTTATCTTTGAACTAGAATATATGATTTGTTAATAAAAAAGTTAATTTTCTACTGAATAGATAAATTATTAGAAAAATAATTTGACTTTTAAATAAATAAACTTTCAACAAAATATTGTGTTCTTGAACCAAATAGTTTTATTTTATTCTCCATAGGAAATTTTGTTTACTAAAAAGCATTAGTATTCAACCAAAAATAAAATATTTACATTTTCAGATAAATTTTTAGAAAATATTGTTTGATGTTATGGTTTACCACATATAAATTTATTTAATAATTTTATGTTAATTATTTTTAGTCCGGTCGGAAATAAATATTTGTTAATATTGATTTTTATTTTTAAATTGTGAAAAAATTGCTCCCAGGCTCCGCTGGGATTCGAACCCAGGCTTTTCAGATTGGAGGTTGAAAGTTTTTCGCAATGTGGAAATAAAAATGATTCCTAAAATATATTGATTTTTTCTATTTTTGTATTTTAAAAATACTACCATAATCATTATAGAATAGAAAATAAAAATTTTAACTACTGTTTGTTTGTTAAAATTTTTTTAATTGTTTAAACACCTTAATTCGAGCTTTAATTAATTTTTAGGCATTTTACGGTGTATTAAAATGAAGTTACACGGATGTTTGTTCCTATTATGGCGACATCCAAATATATATGCGCATCATATAAAAACAAGGAAATACTTATTATTTGTCTGTGTTAAAGGTTATTTAAATAAAAAAGTTTCTTTAGTTTGAAGGATATTTAGAACTGTCAGAAACTTCAAAGAAATAAAAAAAAAATTTGATAAGCTTCGGTATTTTTTAATTATCTTTTGAAAATTTGAGACATCCTTTGAAATATTAATAAATATTTTTCAATTTTCTTTGAAACCTAATTAAAAGAAAATCTTTAAAAATGTTCATAGGAATCTGAAGAATTTTTTTACCACCACAAAACCTTCAAAAATCGTATACAAATTTTTGGAACATCTTTTCAAATTTTATAATACTTTCAAAATTATTTCAAATCTTTCAAAATAATTCAAATTTTTTCTTTTTTATCATAAAGGATTGGTTCTTCAATCTTCTAGATTCCTTTTAGAAAGTTTCTGAAAAACTTTATTAATGTTTTAAAACCTTTAAAAATATTATCGTGAACAAAAAGTTTTTTCAACTCTCTTGGAAATTTTCAAAATACTGCATTGTTTCTAAAAACTGTTTTGAATCTTTCTAAATTTTGAATTATTTTATTTTACACTGAATAAATTTTTTTAATAATAAAGTCATTTTTGAAACTTTTTCTAAATTCTGCAAAATCAAAGAATGTCTTGTGCAATCTTTTAGATTCCTTCTCCATCTATTTTGAAAGCTTCAAATCCTAATATTAATATTTGTGTTAAAAAATTTTAGTATTAATAAAAAAAGAAAGATACATAAAATCCAAATTTTGGTTCTGACACACAAGAAGAAGTTGCGATTAAAAATAGTTATGATTATTATTGGACTGACTAAAAGTTACAAAAATATTGACTATTATACTAAAAATTCTTTGAAATCTTTTAAAATACTTCAAAATACCTTCGATATTTTGAAATCCTTTAAATTTACTAAAAACTTTAAAAACTTCCCTTAAATCTTCGAAAATTCTCTAAAATATTTCAAGTCTTTTGAAATGCTTTTCATTTATTTAAATCTATAGAAAATTTGATTGAATTCTAAAAAATCGTGTAAAATATTTCGAATGCTTTGAAATCTCTTCATTTTATTGAATCCTATTAAAATTTTTTTTAAATCTTTAAAAAACTGACATATTTGACATTCTTTGAAATACTTTGAATTTATTGAAATCTAGTAAAATGTCAAGGAGCTTTTTAAAACACCCTGAAATATTTGAAATTCATTGATATATTCTTCAAATTTATTAAAATCTATTAAAACTTTATTAAATTCTGTGAAAATGATATAAAATATTTCAAATTCTTTGAAATCCTTTCAATTTATTAAAAATTTCTTTGAATCTTCAAAAATATTGTAAAATATTGTTAATCATTTGAAATTCTCGAAAATAATGAAAATCTGTTAAAAATCGCTTCAAACTTCAAAATTATATAAAATATTTAAAATCATTTGAAATCACTTTCATTCATTAAAATGTATAAGAAATTTTATTGAATATTTTAAAATCTGGTAAGATATTTCAAGAGTTTTGAAATCTATTCAATTAAAAAAAATCTATTAGAAATTACTTTAAATCTTTTTAAAGCAACTTAAAATAGTTCTAATTCTTTGGAATCCTTTCAGTTTATAGAAATCTATTGAAAATCCCCTTACATTTTTTAAATAAAAACTCTAAAATATTTAAAGTACTTTAAAATCCTTTCAATTTATTTAAATCTGTTCAAAATGCCTACAAGTCTATGACAATTTTATACAATATTGCGGATCCTTTGAAATTCTTTTAATTTTTTCCAATTCATTGAAAATTTCTTTGACTCTTCGAAAATCCTTTAAAAATTGTCAAATTCTTTGAAATCCTGCTAATATTTTTTCATTAACTGATAATGAATTTGTATCTTTAAAAATCTTCCAAAATGTCTCAAATCTTTTGAAATCCCTTTAATTTATTAAAATCTCTTTAAAAATTCTTCCAATTCTAAAATATTTTCAATATTTTTAAATCCATTTAATTGATTTAAATCTATAACAAATTCCTTCGTCAAAAATCTTGTCAATTTATTGAAAAATTCTTTGCAAATCTTTAAAAATATTTTAAATCTTTTACAAACAATTTTATTAATTCAGTCTCAGCTTGAATTTCTAGTGTTAAAAGTATCATAAACGAAACCAGCCCCACAAACCCCACAAAATGTAGCTTAACCAGCCAAATTTAGTGAATCCCCAAATAAGTGGACAACCCAATATGTCTTTTCCAACAAAAAAAACCTACGCTTCAGCCACTTCCGATACATTCCCGAAAAAAGACCAAAGAATAATCATCGAATCAAGAGAGGAAATCGAACTTAAAGAATACGTGAAAGTCATCGGTTCCCTCGTTAAACCAGAAAACATCAGATTTGCTTCCAAAATCTCCAATGGTCGAATCTGCTTATTTCTCGCAACCAAAGAAATAGTCAAAGATCTAACAGATAAGTACAAGGAAATAACCGTAGAACACCAAAAATTAGAATTTCGACCTCTAGTAAACCCCTTAAAGAAAATAATTCTTTCAAACGTTTCTCCAGTCATTCCTCACAAAGTTTTAGAATCGGAACTGTAAAAGTATGGAATTATAATCCCTTCCAAGATTAGTTTCCTAAGAGCAAGTATACCCGATCAAGGTTTCTCTCATGTTCTCAGCTTTCGACGTCAAATGTTTATCCAACCAGAGGACATTGGAAAATTACCAGAATCATTGGTAGTAAACTACAAAGAAACTCCCTACCGCATATTTTTAGCTCCGGAATCAACAACCTGTTTTCTGTGCAAGAAACAAGGTCACCTAGCCAAACAATGCGAGTCAAACACAAACATTATGACAACTGACCAAATAATAGACACAAATTCAATTAATCTTGAAACTGAAATTGACATACCCAAGCAGAAAAAGTTCCCTGAATTTCCAGATATATACCAGGCGAACAATAAACAAAAACGGCCGATATGAACATCCACATCAAATAAATCCGGAAGCAACTCAACAACAGAAAGAGATATTCCAGACTCTTAGGAAAAATCAATTAATAAAGCAACAAAGAGAAAAACGAAAAAACCAAAAATCGGCGAACATAAAAAAAATCCCCAGAAACAATAGAAGAAATGCTTCTACTAACGAAAGAAACTCTTGAAAATAATCCCACTATGTTCCCTCTAAACTTTACACAACTTAAATAACTATTAGAAAATTGTCAAGGATCAGCGGACATAACAACAATAGTGAAAGATTACACAGATGACGTGAAGGATTTAATATCGATACTCGAAACACTATATCTTCTATTACAAGAACGAAAAATGAAAAGCCGTTTCACAAGGTTAATAAAAAAACTCAAGAACCTTGAAACACACCAGACCGGCTCAGTCCCATCTGAGCCAGATGACGAAGACTCCCCATCATACATAGACTCTGAAGGCGATTTTGATGAAGCATAATTATGGACATATTACAATGGAATTTAAATGGATATCGTACCCACCTGAAAGAACTACAGATCATCATTGAAGAACTAAATCCAGGAATCATTTCCCTACAAGAAACAAACTTCAAAGATAATCTATACGGAAAACTAACAGGATATACAAAATTTATTAAAAATCGTATTGGAGCAGACCACGCAAGTGGAGATGCAGCCACCTATATATACCAAGTTATTAATGCCCAGGAAATCCAACTACAGACCAACCTAGAAGCACTTGCCACAAGAATCGCTACCCCCCTACAAATATGCATATGAAACATTTACCTTCCTATTAGTAATGAATTAGAACAGAGTTAGAAAACTTAATTCAGCAACTACCCAAACCCTTTTTACTTTTAGGAGATTTCAACGCCAAAAACAGACTATGGAAAAATAACAAAACATGCCCCAGGGGGAAAAAATAGAAAATATTTTAGACAAAACAGATACATTTCTCCTAAATAACGTATCTCCAACCGACTTTAGTATCGCACACAACTCATTCAGTTCAATAGACCTTTCCTTGTGTAGCCTACAGATAGCTCCAAAATTTAAGTGGGAAACACTCCCTGAATTACATGATAGTGATCATTACCCAATCAAAATTTCGATTTCCAGCTCAAAATCCCAACCAAAACACCTTCCAAAATGGAGCATTAGAAAAGCCAATTGGGAACTATACCAAACAATAATCGACGAAGAATTAAAATCCCAGGGAAATAAACAAATTGACTCACATCTTGAAATAGATGAAATTGTTATTAACTTCGCATCAATTATAAATAAAGCAGCTGACAAAGCTATGGGAAAAACAACCCCTGCAAATAAGAATAACCGCACAGCGTGGTGGAATGAACACTGTCAAAAAGCAAGAGCAGAAAAAATCATGCATTTAATCAATTGACCAAGATGAATACTTTAGAAAATAAAATAAAATTTAAGAAACTAAGAGCAGCAGCTCGTTAAACCTACATACAGAGCAGCAGAAAATCGTGGACGGATAACCTCACTACGCTCAATAATTAATAAACTATAACAACTATATGGAATAAAAATCAAAAGAATAACAGGAAACTTTTCAAGTACAAAAATATCGGGGCTGCAAAAACCTGATGGAACAATAACAACTGATCCTAAAATAATGGCAGACATAATTGGTGAAGGATTTTCAAAGAACTCCAGCAATGACAACTACCATCCCTTATTTGAAATATCCAAAGCCTTAGAAGAAACCAATGCCTTTCTAGATATAACTAGCGACGATCCACTAAAACTAGAAATCAATGCAGAAATTACATGGGAAGAACTTCAAGGCGCAATTAACAACTCAAAAGGGAAAAATCCTGGACCTGATGGGATCCCCTATTCTTATTACAAAAATTTACCAAACTTTGGACAAAACCACCTCCTTTCGATATTTAGCCTGATCTGGAAAAATAAACAATTTCCACAGCAATGGAAAGAAGCTATAATGATTCCGATCCCTAAACCTAGAAAGGACAACACTACGGTGGTATCTAGAAAAAAACAATTTTTTCGCTCACCAACAAAGTGGATTCACACATAAAAGATCCACCCTAGATCCACTTACCAACCTACAAGCTAAAATCACTGAAGCATTGTCTAACAATCAGCACCTGATAATGGTCTATTTAGATATCGAAAAAGCATACGCAATGTCATGAAGACACAAAATAATTAAAACCCTCAAAAAAGAAGGAATTAACGGTATTCTGCTAGTTTTTATCAAAAACTATCTCCACCAGAGGTACATCCAAGTTAGAGTTAATGGTGAACTGTCCAATAGATACAACCTAGAAAACGGAGTACCCCAAGGCTCAGTCAAGAGCACAACCCTCTTTCTCATCTCAATTAATGATGTCATACGCAAGATTCAAAAAACCGTAGGATCAACAATATTTGCAGAGGACCTGACCATATATTGTAAAGGAAAGAACTTCGAATCTACTGTGACAACCCTACAAAACACATTAAACAAAATATGGAATTGGTCCTCACAAAACGGATATTTTTTCCCGTAAAAAAATTCCAGAAATCACCCCAACTTTACAGCTAGACAAACATGAAATCACTATAGTAACAAAAATTAAATTACTAGGTCTACTATTTGACCAAAAGTTAACATGGAGACCACATATTCTCAAACTAAAAGATGAATGCAAAAAACGGATCGCTATTCTCAAAATCCTAGCTTATAGAAATTGGGGAGCCGACCTTAGCGTTCTTCAACTAACTTGCGAAGCCATCATGAGATCAAAATTAGACTACGGCTCTATAATCTACAATTCAGCGAAAAAAGGTAACCTTGCACTACTAGATCCCATCTACAATACCAGTATGAAAATATGCTGCGGAGCATTTCACACTAGTCCAAACAAAAAAGTTCGATTAGAAATAAACGAACCTCCACTAAGCAACAGAAGACTAGAACTCACCCTAAAACACGCAGTCTCAATAGCAGAAACTCCAAAAAACCCAACCCATGAACTATAGTACTCTTCTTAAAGAACCCACCAGAACAAACCAATTTACGACCGTGTATACCAAAACCTATAAGAAGAATACTAAATGAATACTTATCGGCAACATCAACCCAGTTACCTCCAATCCAACAAAATCTTATTAGCCAAGACCCTCCTTGGTCTCTACTCCCTCCAAAGTTGGACGTCACACTAATAAAAAATTTTAAAAAAGATAACACTGCAAACGAATAGCTACAATTATATGAAAACATCGAACAAAGCTACAACAGTTCAACTCATCTCTTTACTGGCGGTTTCAAAACCCAACTAGGAGTGGGATGCGCCGTTTACTCACTAAATCAAGAATTCTACTTTAGTCTCCCAAATTCGAGTAGTATATTTTCAGCAGAAATCTCGGCTCTTATCAAAGCTTATGAATTGTGTAAAATACTAGCATGTTATAGATTCGCAATATTTACTGATTCATTAAGTAGCCTCCAAGCCATCCAAACTAGAAATTCTTACGATCATAGGATCCAACAAATCCAAAAAACCTATACCGAATGCCTACAATTAAACAAACAAATTACGGCCATATGGATCCCTTCGCATCAAAATATCAACGGAAACAAACAAGCAGACATACTGGCTAAATTCGCAACTTCGCTATCACTCGAGGAGGAAAACTTCCGAATATCCTTGTCAGATGGCAAAAACTACGTTCATAGAATCGCCCACCAATATTCGAGAGAAACCAACAACAGCATTCAAAATGACACTTCCACAATCTAAAAGAAGAACCCACATCACCCTTTTTGGAGAACACTCACCACAAGAGAACAGGTCATCCTCACTAGACTTCGATTCGGACATACAAAATTTACGCACCATTAGCTCCCCGATAAATCACAAGCCCCGAGATGTGACCAGTGTAAATGTGCGATTAGTGTCAATCACATAATTATCGAATGTACAAAGTTTAGTGATCTTCGACACACCGAAGTTGAAAAGACGATTAAGTTTCTTAAAGAAGCCAGTTTAACATTCCTAATATAGAGGACAAATAACTCAAGTCTTCTAGTCCAGTTTTAACAAATCAAACAACAGTATTATTAGCATTTGCAATGTGTTCACTTACAACAGTGCGTTAACAGAACATATACTTATACCTCTTACTTGTTAAAAAAAATTAAATCTTACTAAATATCGCCATTGTCGCTAATTACCTAGATGTAGACGCGACGTTAAATAAATCGTTAAAAAAAATTTATTAATTCTTTGCAAATTCTGTGAGATACTCAAAGTCCTCATGAAAAAACTCAATTTGATAAGAATCTATTGGAAAGGGGGAGGGTCAGTAAGGCCGGTTTTTGGCCTAATTTATTTTTGGACCAAAAAATCTGAAAAAATCATGGTAGTATCTTATAAGTATCCCGAGTCG
>NC_046663.1:12983521-12992720 GCF_010883055.1 Belonocnema kinseyi | reverse complement strand
AGGTTCAAGGTCATTGGAAGGTCAAATCGAGAGAAAACGGTATAAAAATCCAAAAAAATACGTTATAGGTTTTTGGAGTCGCTAATTACGAATCTGGCATCCTTTGAACTCTATCGCTTCAGGTTAAAGGTCATTTGAAGGTCAAATCGAGAAAAAACGGTAAAAAAAAATGTTATATGTTTTTGGGGAAGCTGATTACGAACCTAGTGTCCGTTGACCTTTATTGTCAGGTTCAAGGTCATGACCTTAAACCTATAACGTATATTTTTTTAACCGTTTTCTCTCGATTTGACCTTCCAATGACCTTGAACCTAACGCGATAAAAGTCAAAGGACGCCAGATTTGTATTCGGCGACCCCGAAAAACATAGTAAACCCGAGCTAACCTCAGAATACATGTTTAAGAGTGTCAAATCTCTCGAAAATACAGTTGGTGGGTAGTGGTGTTTCCTATATTTGTAGGGATGGCGGAGGGGTGGAGGGTAGTCCGTTTAGCGTGCAATCGACTAGGGATACTTATAAGATACTACCATGATTTTTTCAGATTTTTTGGTCCAAAAATAAATTAGGCCAAAAACTGGCCTTACCGACCCTCCCCCTTTCTTTAAATCTTTTCGAAACAACCTTTACATAGTTCAATCTTTTTAAATTTCTTCAATTTATCGAAATCTATTGAAAAATTTTTCAAGCGCAAAAAAATGCAATAGAATATTTCAAATTTTTGTATATCCCTTCAGTACATAGAAATCTATTAAAAATTCCTTGAAATATTTTTTTTAAAACTCGAAAATATTTTGAGTACTTTAGAATCCCTTTAATTTATTGAAATCAGTTAAAAATGTCTACAAATCTATACAAATTCTGTAAAATGTTTCAGATCCTTTGAAATTCTGCCAATTTGTTTAAATCCATTGAAAATTCTTTTGACTCTTTGAAAATCCTAAAAAAAATTCAAATTCTTTGAAATCCTGCAAATATATTAAAATTTATTAAAGATTACTTAAGATTATTAAAATATTGAGAATATTCAGAAATTCCTTAATTTATTTAAATCTATGAAATGTGTAATTGAATCTTTAGAAATTCTTTAAAATATTTAAAGTTCTTTGAAATCTATTTAATTCAGTGAACATATTTAGAAAATTCCTTGAAATCTGAATCTTGGAAAATCTTCTAAAATATTTTAAATCTTTAAAATTCATGCAATTTTTTTAATATTGTATAATTATTCAGAATTTTTCGAGACTTTCGTAATATCTTTAATTTAATGAAAATCTGTTGGAAATTTCTTTAAATCTTAAAAAAAAACTCTAGAATTTTTCACATGATTTGGAATCCCTTGAATTGTATTCAAATATATTGAACATTCCATTGCATTTTCGAAAATCCTCTGAAAAATTTCAAATCCTCTGAAATTTTTTCAATTTATTAAAATATATTCAAAATTCTTGGAATCTATGAAAATGTTATAAGATGTTTTAAATTTCTTTCAATTCTTTCAATTTATTCACAATAATTGGAAATTCCTTTGAATCTTTGAAAATATTCTAAGACATTTGAACAATTTTTAATCCCTTGAATTTATTGAATTTAATAAAAACCTATGGAAAATTCCTTTAAATCTGTTGAAATCCTTTTTATTCATTAAAATCTATTTAAATTTCCTTCAAATCTATGAAAATGCTTTAAACTATGTCAAATTCATTGAAAATCTTTTAATTTATTAAAATTTCAAATATCTTGATATCCTTTTAATTTAATGAAATCTATGGAAAAATCATTTGATTCTTTGAAAATCTTCTAAAATATTTTTAATCTTTTGAAATTCTTTCACTTAATTGGAATTTATTGGAAATTACTTCAAATCTTTGAAAATTCTCTATAGTATTACCAATTCTTTGAATTTACTTAAAACAATTGGAAATTGCTATAAATCTTTTTAAAATAACTTTATAGTATTTTTAATCTTTTTAAATCCCTTCAATCTATTGAAATCTGATGGAAAATTCTATAAATTTATAAAAACTCTATAAAATATTTTGATATTTTATGAAAAATTCCTTTGAATCTTCGAAATTGTTCTAAAATATTTTTAATATATTGAAAATCTTGTAAAATATTTTCAATTTTTTAAATCCATTTATTTTATATAAATCTATTACAAATTTATCTGTATTTTCGAAAATCCTCTAAAAACTTTCAAATTCTTCGAAATCCTTTAAATGTATTGAAAATTTCTTTGAATCTTTGGAAATCTTTTAATTTATTGAAATCTATTAAAAATTCATTGAAATCTATGAAAATACTATTAAATTTTTCAAATTTTTTAAATTTATTAAATTCTATGAAAAGTTCATTAAAATCTATAGAAATCTTTTCAACTCTTTTAAAACTTTTGAAATTCTTTCAATTTATTGAATTTTTTTGAAATTTTCTATAAATCTCTGTAAATTTTCTGAAAGATTTTGAATCTGTTGAACCCCTTGTGATTAATTAAAATGTATAAATAATTTTATTGATTCTTTAAAAATTCTATAAATATTCCAAGTCCTTTGGAATCTATTCAGTTTAATAAAAATGTATTGAAAATTCCTTTATAAACTTTTGAAATAACTTTAAATTTTTCAAATTTTGTTAAGTCTCTTCAATCTATTTAAATCTATTGAAAAATTCTTCTGATATATGCAAAAACTATACATTTTTTAAAATCATTTCAATTTATTAAAATCTGTTATATATTAAAATTAGAAATTTTTTAAAATACGCAAATATATATTGAATCCTTTGAAATTATTTCAATTTACTGAAATCGATTGCAAATTCTTTAGAATCATTAAAAATCCTCTAAAGTATTTCATATTCTTCTAATTTATTGGAATCTATTCAAAATATCTTTGAATCTTTAAAAATCTTCGAAAATATTTTTAAAAAATTTTTAATTTCTTAAATTTAGAGAAATATATTGAAAAATTCATAAACTATACAACAATGATGTGAAATATTTCAAATTCTTTGAAATTCTTTAAATTTATTCAAATTTATTTAAAATTCCTTTAAATCTTTGAAAATCTTCTGAAAGAAAATAAATCTTTTGAAATCTCTTTAGTTTATCGAAATCTCTTAAAAAATTCTTTAAATCTATAAAAATGCTATAAAATATTTCAAACTATTTAAAAATATTTCAATCTATTCAAGTCTATTGAAAATTCCTTATAATCGTTATAAATCTTCTAAAATATTTTCAAACTATGAATATCCATTTAATTTATTTAAATCTATAACATGTTTTTTTGTATCTGCGAAAACCCTCTAAAAATTTTCGAATTCTTTGAAATCCTGCCAATATATTTAATTATTGAAGATTACTTTGTAATATTTAGAAATATTCTAAGATATTTTAAATCTTCAAAAATTCGTTTAATTTATTTCAATTTATAGAAAATTTTATTAAAACTTTAAAAATTTGGTAAAATATTTTTTAAACTTTAAAATTCATACAATTTAATGTGAATCTATTGAAAATCCCTTTCAATCTTCAAAAATAAACTCTTAAATATTTTAAGTCCTTTCAAATTTATTTCAAATTCATTTCAATCTTTCAAAATTTTCTAAAACATTAAAATTTTTTTTGAAATCCTATTTAATTTAATTAAAAGTATTGAAAATTCCTTCGAATCTTTGGAAGTCCTTTAATTCATTGAAATCGTTACAAAACTCCTCGAAATCTATAAAAAAAACTGTAAAATTTTTCAAATTCTTTGAAATTCTTTTAGTTCAGTAAACCCTATAAATTCATTTGAATCTGTAAACATCTTTTTAATATTTTAAATCTTTTGAAATTCTTTCAAATTGTTGAAATTTATTGAAATTTTCTTTGAATCTTGAAAAATATTCTAAAATGTTTTGAATCTGTTAAAACCCATTTAATTTATTGAAAAGTATTAATAGTTTTATTGATTCTTTCAATTGAAAAATTCTTCAAATATATAAAAAGGCTATACAATATTTAAAAATGTTGAAAATCATTTCAATATATTAAAATCTATTAAAATTTTTTTGGAATTTGTGAAAATAGGCGACAATGTTCGAAATACTTTGAAATTATTTCAATTTATTGAAATCTTTCTCGAATTCGTTCGAAATCTTTAAAAATCCTGTAAAGTGCTTAAATTTTTCTAATTTATTGGAATCAATTGAAAATTTCATCAAATGTTTTAAAATCTTAAAAAATTTTCGAAACTCCTTCAATCTATTGAAAAATTCTTCAAATCTATAAAAAATGTATAAAATATTTAAAATTCTTTGAAATTCTGTAAATTTATTTAAATATATTTGACATTTCTTTGAATATTTGAAAATCTTCTGAAATATTCTAAATCTTTTAAAATCCCTTTAATTTATTTGAATCTATTAGAAATTTCATTATATCTTTGGTTATTCTGTAAAATATTTCAAGTCCTTTGAAATATTTTTTTAATTGGAATCTATTAAACATTTCTGAGAATCTATGGAAAAACCTGAAATATTTAGAAAATTTTGTAATCCCTTTAATTTATTTGAATCCATACAAAATTTCATTTTATCTTTGGAAAGTGCGTAAAATATTTCAAGACCTTTGGAATGTATTCAATTTCATGGAAATCTATGGAGAATTTGTTTAAGTCTTTTGAAATAATTTTAATTTATAGAAATAAATTGAAAATTCTATTGACTTTTTGAATATTCTTTAACCTATTTGAAGTACTTTTGAATCTGTTATATTTAATGAAAATCTGTTAAAAATTCCTTTAAGTCTTTTTTAAAAAAACTCTAAAATATTTCAAGTTCTTTGAAATATTTTCTATTTAAAATTTCTTTGAATCTTTGAAAATCCTCTCAAGTATTTGAAATTTTTCAAAATCCTTCTATATAATTAAAATCAATTTAAAAATCTTTGGAATCTTTTGAAATAACCTGTAATATTCCAAATCAGTTTAGATTTCTTCTATTTATTAAAATCTGTTGAAAATGGCTATAAATATTTCTATACAAAATCTGAAGGCTTTAAATCTTTTGAATTACTTCCATTTTTTGAAATTGATTAAAAAATGGCTTTGAATCTTTGAAAATCTTCTAAAATATTTTAAATCTTTTGAAATTCCTGTGATTTATTTAAATCTATAGCAAATTTTATTGAACCTTTGGATATTCTGTGAAATATTTCAAATAGTTTAAAATCTCTCCTATTATGGAAATCTGTTTAAAAATCCTTGAAATATTTAAAAATTGCCCCTTTAAAATCCTTTTTTTTTAATTTATTCAAATCTACTGAAAATTCTTAGGTTTCTCTTAAATATTTCATGAAAATCAATGGAGAATTCCTTTTAATCATTTGAAATCCTTTCAATTGATTTAAATCTATTAAGTAATATTATAATTGCACATAAATTTTGAATTCTGCCATTTATTTGAACCGGTTTTAAATTCCTTTAAATCTTTAAAAACGACTAAATATATTTTAGATTTTTTAAAATCCTTCCAATTTATGGAAATTTATTGAAACTTTTGAATGTTTGAAGATCTTCTAAAATATTTTAAATCTTTTGGAATAATTTCAATTTATTTAAATCAATTAAAAATTTCTTTGAATCATTGTAAATCTAAAATATTTTTTATCTTTTGTAATCCCTGAAATTCCTTTAAATCTATAGACAATTTTATTGAATCTTTGAAATTAAAAAAAAAACATTTTAGCCATTTTGGAATCTCTTCATTTTAATGAAAATCTGTTAAAAATTCCTATAAATCTTATTTTAAAAATATAGAATATTTCAATTTCTTTAAAATGGCTTCAATTTGTTGAAATCTATTGAAAAATCCTTTCAATATTTGAAAATGCTCTAAAGTATTACAAATTATTTCAATTTATTGAAACCATTTGAAAATTTCTTTGAAACTTTAAAAATCTTCTAAAATATTTCAAATTCTTTCGAATCCCTTCAATTTACGGAAATCTCTTGAAAATTCATTTAAATCTTTAAACCTTATAAAATAATTAAAATTTTTTAGAAATCCCTCAAATTGAATCTTCGGAAATACTCTAAAATTTTCAAATTCTTTGAAATCCTGCCAATATTTTTAAATTAATTGTTGATGAGTTTGTATCTTTAAAAATTTTCTAAAATGTTTGAAATCTTTTGAAATCTCTTTAATTTATTTAAAACTATAGAAAATTTTAATAAATCTTTCAAAATTTGATAAAATATTTCAAAAACTTTAGAATTTATTCAATTTAGTGTAAATCTATTAAAAATCGCTTTTGATCTTTTTTTAAAAAACTTTTAAATATTGTAATTCCTTTTAAATGTATTTCAAATTCATTTGAATCTTTGTAAATCTTCTAAAATATTAAAAAAATTGTGAAATTCTTTTAAATTTATTGCAATGCATTAAAAATTTCTTTAAATCTTGGGAAATCTTCTGAAATATTTTAAATCTTTGAAAATCCTTTAATTGATTGAAATCTATTGAAAACTCCTTGAAATCTATGAAAATAGTGTAAAATTTCTCAAATTATTTGAAATTCCATCAATCTATAAAAATCTATGAAAAATGCATTTAAATCTGTAAAAATCTTATATAATCTTTCAAATCTTTTGAAATTCTTTAATTTATTAAAACTTTTAGAAAATTTCTTTGAATATTTGAAAATTTTCTAAAATATTTTAAATCTATGGCAAAACCAGTTTAATCAGTTTAAGAAAAATTTTTTGTAAATTCCTTCAAATCTTTTTGAAATATTTTAAACTTTTTTATTAATTTTTTTAAATCTCTTCAACCCATTTAAATCTATTAAAACATTCTTCAAATATATGAAAAGGCTATACAATATTTCAAATTTTTAAAATTGATTTAAATATATTAAAATATATTAAAAATTCTTAGGAAGTTTTAAAAGTACGCAAAAGTATTTGAAATCATTTGAAATCATTTTAATTTACTGAAATCTATTTCAAATTCTTTTATATCATTAAAAATCGTCTAAAATATTTCAAATTATTGCGATTTATTAAAATGAAATTAATATTACTCTTAATCTTTGAAGATTTTTTAAAACCTTTCAAATCTTTGGAAATTCTTACAATTTTTGAAATCTATTGGAAATCACTTTGAATAATTGAAAATCTTAAATATTTTAAATCTTCTGAAATCCATGAAATTTCTTTGAATCTATACAAGATTTTATTGAATCTTTAATAATTTAAAGAAAATTTTCAACTCTTTAGGAATCTCTTCATTTTAATGAAAATCTGTTAAAAAATTCTTTAGACTACCTTTAACTGTTTGAAATATATTGAAAAATCCTTTTAATATTTGAAAATGCTATAAAATATTTCAAATACTTCTAAATTATTTTAATTTATTGAAACCTTTACAAAATTTCTTTGAATCTTTAAAATATTCTAAAATATTTCAAATTCTTTAAAATCCTTCTAATTTATTGAAATTTAATGAAAATGTCTTTGAATCTTTGAAGATCTTCTAAAATATTTTTTATCATTTGAAAATCTTACAATTTATTGAAATCTATTGAAAATTCTTTTAAATCATTGAAAATCTAAAATATTTTTAATCTTTTGAAATCCACGAAATTTCTTTGAATTTATAGAAGATTTTATTGAATGTTCGAAATTTAAAGAAATATATATAAACTCTTTTTGAATCTCTTCGGTTTAATGAAAATCTGTTTAAATCTCCTGTAAATCTTATTTAAGAAAATTTAAAATATTTCAATCTCTTTAGAATCATTTGAATTTTTGACAACCTTCTAAAAAAATTCAAAATTTTTGGAAATGCCTTCAATTGAACATTCGAAAGTTCTTTGAAACCTTGCCAATATTTTTTAATTGATTGATGATGACTTTCTATGTTTAAAAATCTTCCAAAATATTCGAAATCTTTAAGTATCCCTTTAATTTATTGAAATCTCTTGAAAAATTCTTCAAATCTATAAAAATGCTATAAAATAATTCAAATTCTTTGAAAATATTTTAATTTATTTAAGTCTATAGAACATTTTAAATCCCATTCATTCATTTCAATATATAGTGAAATTTATTAAATCTTTTAAAATTTGTAAAAGATTTTACAAACTTTGGAATTTATTCCTTATAATGTGATATTGAAAATGCCTTTCAATCTTTGAAAAAAAAACTCTAAAATATTTCAAGTCCTTGGAAATTTATTTCAAATTCATTTGAATCTTTGCTAATCTTCTAAAATATTTAAAACAAATTTATATTCTTTCTATTTATTTAAATATATTGAAAATTTCTTTGAATCTTTGGAAATCTTCTAAAATATTTATAATCTTTCAAAATCCTTTAATTTCTTGAAATCTATTGAAAATTCCTTGAAATCTATAAAAATACTGTGAAATTGTTCAAATTCTTTGGAATTCTTTCAATTTATTGAAATCTATAAAAAATTCATTTTAATCTTCAAAAATATTTTAAAATATTTTCAACCTTTTGAAATCTTTTAAATTTATTGAAATTTGTTGAAAATTCTTTGAATCTTTGAACGGACCACCTCCAGTAACCCCCACCCCCCCTACAAATATAGGAAACACCACTACACACCAACTGTATTTTCGAGAGATTTGACACTCTTAAACATGTATTCTGAGGTTAGCTCGGGTTTACTATGGTTTTCGGGGTCGCCGAATACAAATCTGGCGTCCTTTGACTTTTACCGCGTCAGGTTCAAGGTCATTGGAAGGTCAAATCGTGAGAAAACGGTAAAAAAATCCAAAAAATACGATATAGGTTTTTGGAGTCGCTAATTACGAATCTGGCAACCGTTGAACTCTATCGCTTCAGGTTCAAGGTCATTTGAAGGTCATTTGAAGGTCAAATCTAAAACCTATAACATATTTTTTCAGCGTTTTCTCTCGATTTGACCTTCCCATGACCTTGAACCTGACGCAATAAAGGTCAGCGGACACCAGGTTCATAATCAGCCACCCCAAAAACCTATAACATATTTTAAAAAATTTTTTTTACCGTTTTTTCTCGATTTGACCTTCAAATGACCTTCAACTGACCTTGAACCTGAAACGATAGAGTTAAACGGATGCCAGATTCGTAATTAGCGACTCCAAAAACCTATAACGTATTTTTTGGATTTTTTTACCGTTTTCTCTCGATTTGACCTTCCAA
>NC_046663.1:12960923-12983421 GCF_010883055.1 Belonocnema kinseyi | reverse complement strand
CAGTTGGTGGGTAGTGGTGTTTCCTATATTTGTAGGGGGGTGGGGGTGGCTGGGGGGTGGACGGTAGTCCGTTTAGTGTGCAATCGACTCGGGATACTTATAAGATACTACCATGATTTTTTCAGATTTTTTGATCCAAAAATAAATTAGGCCAAAACCGGCCTTACCGACCCTCCCCCTTTCTTAATTTTTCTGAGCTCCCTTCAACCTATTGAAATTTATTAAAAAGTTCTTCAAATATATGAGTAGACTATAAATTATTTAAAATGATTTCAGTATATTTTAAAATCTTCTATATATATAAATTAAGAATTTTTCAAAATACGAGAAAATATTTGAATTGCTTTTGAAATCCTTTCAATTGATTTAAATCTATTGAATATTATTATTATTATTATTATTATTATTATTATTATTATTATTCGAAATAAGTTTATAATTCTTCCATTTATTCAAATCGATTATAAATTCGTTTAAATCTATAAAAACGACTAAATATATTTCAAATTCCTTGAAATTCTTCCAATTTATTGAAATTCATTGAATTTTTTTTAATTTTTGAAGATCTTCTGAAATATTTTGAAATCCTTTCAATTTATTAAAATCTTTTAAAAATTTCTTCGAATCTTTCAAAATTTGTTTAAGTATTTCAAATTTTTTTTCTTCAGTTTATTAAAATTTATTGAATATTGTTGCAGCTGTTTTAAAACTCTCTGAAATATTTTGAATCTTTTGAAAAAGCTTGGTCATATTTTAAAATAGCCTGTTCACATCTTTACAAACGAGGCAAGAACTTACAACGTAAAGAAAAAGAGCTTAACTTCGAATCGCATGTTATCTTAAGCAAATATTGTAATCTTGATAATTTCTCAAGTTTCTGTGGCTCTTCCATTCTGAATGTCAGAATTATTTACAATTTAAAAATATGGGAACACCAATATCCCTCCTTCCACTCAAATAATTGCGTAAAATAAATAATTTTTTTCCATCAGATGCAGAGGGGAAAAATGTATATATAGAACACACGTATACAAAGTCATTGTTTATCGGAAAATTGTGAAAAATAGTACTCTAGCTAACTAGATCAGTGTGTCGATTAAAAAAATGAAGATAATTAATGAATTTCTACTTCTCATATTTGTGGGATTCATTCGTTATAGAGGCAAGTATAATTTAAAAGTTTGATTAATATTTATAAAAAAAATATTTCTATTTGTTTAAACATGTTTGCTTTGTCAAAATCTGCCAGTTACCGTTGTTTGTTTTTGAAGTTTATAAACTTTCAAATCCTTTTGAGTGTCCAAGGAAGAGAACTAAACAAATATTTAATTTGAAACGTTTTAACATTTAATTATGTAATTTTAAACTAATATTTATCGGCTTTAAATGACAATTTTGGGCAATGGGTACCTGATCTCAATTTTTTTTTTGATGTGTTGGAGTTTAGGCAGCTTTGAGGCTGTCCAGAAGAATGTACACGTCATCTTTTTTAATTTGAAATGTAAAAATTTTATTAAAAATTTAATCATTTCGTTGAAAATTATATAAATTGTTTAAAATCTGATTATATTCGGTGTGAAATTCTTCTTTTTTTATTCTACACTAAAGCGTACAGAAGAAAGTTTGTCTTCTTAGTTTTCGAATGAAACAGTTTGATTGACATTTATTTTCTTTCGCAACCAGGAAGTATTATTTTGGTTAAAAATTTGATTATATACTTCTTAATTTAAAAGTTAAAAACTTTAAAATTCGCTTTTTTTCGACCAAGAAAATTCTTTCTTATCCAAAATTTAATTATTTATTTGAAAGATTCACTTTTTTCATAATAATTGTACAAGTTTGTTTCAAAAATTCTTTTTCGCTTTAAATTTCTGTTTTTTATATAAAAATTCAACTATCTTGTAGATAAATTTTATTTTCAAGCATGAAATTCAACAATTTGAAATTATTTTTCTTTTCCCATTACAGAATAGGTTATGGTAGAAGATTTAATTATTTGGTTGAAAATTTAATTGCTTTCTTAAAAATTTGAATAGTTTCTTGAAAAAAACCCTTCTTCACGTTACATTTCCTCTTTTTTTATTTAAAAATCATATATATTGTTGAAGATCTGTCTTTACAAATTAGAATTTGAACAATTTTGAATTATTTTTCTTTTCCCAATACCAAATATGTTTTGTTTGAAACTTTCATTATTTGATTGAAAATTTTATTCTCTGTTTTTGAAAAAATTTACAAGTTAGTTAAAAAAAGCCATCATTGTCCGTTCAAAATTAATATTTTTTGTTTAAAAAATTATTTTCTTTAAAATTCTACAAATAAAGAAAAAAAATCCTTCTCGATATAAAATTAATCTTTTTTCGTTCAAAATTTAACACTTTTACAGAAAATTTGTCTTTTCAAGTTGTAAAGTCAACAATTTAAAATTCATTATTTTCTAGAATAAAAATATATTTTTTCAATAATTTAATTATTTTCTTGGTGCAAATTCTACGAGTTTGTTAGTTGAAAAATAATTCTTTTCGGTTGAAAATTATTATTTTATATTAAAAAATCAATTTTTCTTTATAAAATATGTCTTTCCTTATTGAAAATTCAACAATTTGAAACTGTTTTTTATTCTCGACTAAAAAATATTTTTTTGTTGGAATTCTAATTTTTTGAATGAAAATTTAACCATTTTCTTAAAAATTCTAATATTGTGTTTAAAAAATTCTTTTACTGTTTAAGAATTTTCTTTTTCGGTTCACAATTGAACTTTTTTGTAGAAAATTCTTCTATTCAAGTTGGAAGTTAATCCATTTTATATTGCTTTTCTTTCGCTACTAAAAACTATATTTTTGTTGAAAATTTAATTTTTTGGTTAGAAGTTTAATCATCTTCTTAAAAATTCTTGGAATTTCTTTAAAAAGATCCTTTTTTGTTTGAAATTCCTCTTTTTGGGTTCAAAATTCAACAATTTTGTAGAAAATTTGTCTTTTCAAGTTGTAAATTCAACAATTTAAAATTCATTTTTTCCTGTAATAGAAATATATTTTGTTTAATAATTTAATTATTTCCTTTTTGAAAATTCTACGAGCTTTTTACTTGAAAAATAATTGTTTTTGGTCTAAAATTAATATTTTTAAGTTCTCTCTTTGGGTTCAAAATTCAATTTTCTTGTAGAAAATTTTTCTCTTTAAGTTTGGAAATTCATAAATTTAAAATTCTTTCTTTGTCACTATTAACAGATATGCTTGTGTTAAAAATTAAATTTTTTGGTTAGAAATTTAATTATTTTCTTAAAACGTCTTGGAATTTCTTTTTAAAAATCATTTTTTGGTCTGAAATACCTCTTTTTCGGTTCAAAATTCAACAATTTTGTGGAAAATGTAATTATTTGGTTAAAAATTTAATTGTTTTTTTTTTTAATCCACAAGTTTGTAAAAAAAAACTATCATTGTAGGTAAAAAATTAATCTTTTTTGGTTAAAAAACTCGAAATTCTTTTCTTTCTCGAACAGAAAAATATTTTTTTTGTTAACAATTTAATTACGTGGTGTAAAATTTAATTATTTTCTTTAAAGTCTACAAGTTTGTTGAAAAAAACATTCTACTTAATATAAAAGTAATATTTTTTGGTTCAAAATTAAGCACTTTCATAGAAAATTTGTCTTTTTGAGTTGTAAATTCAACAATTTCAAATTCATTTTTTTCTGTAATAAAAATATATTTTCTTTAATAATTTAATTATTTTCTAAAAAATTCTAATAGCTTGTTTTAAAAAATCTTTTTTCTGTTTGAAATTTTCTCTCCTTGGGTTCAAAATTCAACTTTCTTGTAAACAATTTTTCTCTTTAAGTTAAAAATTCATTAATTTTTTATCGTTTCTCTTTCACTACTAAAAAATATATTTTTGTTAAAAATGACATTTATCTAGTAAGATATTTAATTATTTTCTTAAAATTTCTCGGAATTTGTTTAAAAAAATCGTTTATCTGTTTAAAATTGCTCTCGTTGAGTTAAAAATTTAAATTTCTTGTAGGAAATTTTTCTCTTCAAGTTAGAAATTCATCAATTTCATACTCATTTTCTTTCGCCACTAAAAAATATATTTTTGTAGTAAATTTAATTTTTTGGTTGTAAGTATAATTATCTTCTTAAAATTTTTTGGAATTTCTTTAAAAAACCACTTTTTGCGTTTGAAATTCCTCCTTTTGGGTTCAACATTCAACAATCTTGTAGAAAATGTAATTATTTAGTTAAAAATTTGATTATTTTTTTAAAATCCTACGAGTTTAAGAAAAAACATCATTCTCGATACAAAATTAATCTTTTTTGGTTCACAATTCAACACTTTTATAGAAAATTTTTCTTTTCAAGTTGTAAATTCAACAATTTAAAATTAATTTTTTTTTGGAATATAAATATATTTTTTCAATAAATTATTTATTTTCTTTTTACAAATTCGATGAATTTTTTTAGATAAAAATAATTCTTTTTGGTTACAAATTAATCTTTTACATTAAAAAATCAACTTTTATCTAGAAAATTTGTCTTTTTAAATTACAAATGCAACAATTTGAAATTTTTGTTATTTCTCGACTAAAAAATATGTTTTTGTTGAAAATTGAATTTTTTGCATCTAAATTGAATTATTAAAAAAAATTCTTATAGCTTGTTTTAAAAAATCTTTTTTCTGTTTAAAATTTCTCTCCTTGAGTTCAAAATTCAACCTTCTTGTAAACAATTCTTCTCTTCAATTAAAAATTCATCAATTTCATATTCTTTCTCTTTCGCTACTAAAAAAATACTTTTGTTAAAAATTAAATTTTTTGGTAAGAAATTTAATTGTTTTCTTAAAATTTCTTGAAATTTCTTTAAAAAATCGTTTTCTGTTTGAAATTTCTCTCTTTGGGTTTAGAATTTAACTTTCTTGTAGGAAATTATTCTCTTCAAGTTAGAAATTCATCAATTTTATATTCTTTTTCTTTCGCTACTAAAAAATATATTTTTGTTGTAAATTTAATTTTTTGGTTAGAAGTTTAATTATCTTCTTAAAATTTTTTGGAATTTCTTTAAAAAAAATCCTTTTTGCGGTTTGAAATTCCTCCTTTCTGGTTCAATATTCAACAATCTTGTACGATATAAAATGAATCTTTTTTGGTTGAAAATTTAACACTGTTGGAGAAAATTGGTCTTTTCTAGTTGTAAATTCAACTATTTAAAATTAATTTTTTTTTGGAATAAAAATAGATTTCTTTCAATAATTCAATTATTTTCTTTTTGCAAATTCTACGAGATTTTTAGATAAAAAATCATTCTTTTCGGTTGAAAATGATTATTTTATGTTAAAAAATCAACTTTTCTTTAGAAAATTTGTCTTTTCAAATTCAAAATTCCATAATTTGAAATTCTTTTTTATTCTCGACTAAAAAATATGTTTTTGTTTAATATTCAATTTCCTGAATGAAAATTTAATTATATTCTTAAAAATTCTAATAGTTTGTTTAAAAACTCCTTTCTCTGTTTGAAATTTCTCTCTTTGAGTTTAGGATTCAAATTTAAGGTAAAAAATTTTTGTCTTCAAGATGGAAATTTATAAATTTGTTTTCGTCACTACTAACAAATATGTTCGTGTTAAAAATTAAAATTTTTGGTTAGAAATTTATCTTCTTAAAAATTCTTGGAATTTCTTTAAAAAAATCATTTTTTGATTTGAAATTTCTCTTTTTGGGTTCAAAATTAAACAATTTTGTGGAAAATGTGATTATTTGGTTTGAAATTTAATTATTTTTTTGGAAAAATCTACAAGCTTGTAAAAAAAACCATCATTGTCGGTTAAAAAACTCGAGATTTTTTTCTTTCTCGACTAAAAAATATTTTTACTAAAAATTTATCTTTTTTCTTAAACATTTTACAAGTTTGTTAAAAAATTATCCTTTTTGGCGTAAAATTATTCTTTATTAAAAACTCGACTGTTTTATATAAAATTTGTCTTTTCATGTCTTTTGAAGTTGAAAATTAAAAAAAAATTATTTTTTTTTTAAATTTCAACTTCTGGGCTCGAAGTTTAAGAATGTTACAATTTTTTGTTAAAGTTGAAACTTCAATAATTTGAAATTATTTTTCTTTCTAGACGGTAAATATTTTCTGTTTAAAAATTTAATAGTATTTAAGAAATTCTTCAAGCTTGTTAAAAAATCAATTTCTTCAATACAAAATTTTTTTTTGGTTCAAATCACAACTTTCCTGTGAAAAATTTGTGCTTTCAAACCAGAAATCCAAAAATTTTTAATTTTTCCTTCTCGACTAAAAAATATTGTTTTGGTAAACAATTAATTGTTTGGTTAAAAATCTAATTATTTTTTAAAATATTCCACAAGTTGTTTAAAAATCATCCTTTTATGTTTAAAATTAATCTTTATTTAAAACTCAACTGTTTTATAGAAAATTTGTTTTTGGAAGTTGGAAATTCAATAATTTGAAATTATTTTTCTTTCAGAACTAAAAAATATTTTTGGTTTAAATTAAGTTACATGTTAAAAATTTCATATTTTTTTCAATTCTATAAGTTTTTTGAAACCTTATCCTTTTTGTTTTGACATTCCTAATTTTGGGTTAAAAATTAAAGTGCCTTGTAGAAAATTTGTCCTTTTAAGTTGGAAATTAAACCATTTTCTTGAATTAATTTTCATTTAAAAACTTTAAGATTCAACCAAAAAACGAATGTTCAAAAAAGTAGTTTAATCTTGAGCCAATCAGTTGAATTTTCAATAAAAATGATTAATTTCAACACAGAAAGTTGCATTTTTTAACAAAAAAATTGATACAGTACCAAAAAGATTATTTTTTCATGAAACCATCATTTTTTAACTAAATAGTTAAATTTTTAACCAAAAGCAATACATTTTCATCGGATAGATAAATTAAAAAAAAATTAATTTTGAACTAGATGGTAAAGTTTTCAATCATAATAGATTAACTTTCAAAAAATTTTGAAAGATGAATTTGAAAAAAATGTATTTAAGAGGACAAGTTAAAAAAATCAAATTTTCAGCAAAGCATGAATTTTAGAACTGAATAGTTAAAGTTTTAAGCAAGAGGATTAGTTTCAAAAATTAAAAAAATAAGAATTTCGAAAAAACAGTAAAATTTTTGGATTAAGCAATTAGTTTTTAAGCAATATAATAAATAATCAACAACAAAAAATTTGTATAACTACTTAGTTCATCTTTTGTCAAATAGTTAATGATTTACTCAGTTTATAAATTTTTGATTGGAAAATATGAATTCTCTATAAAGTAGTTGAATTTTGAAACCGGCAGTATGAGTTTTCAAAAAGTAACTTAATTTTCTACAGAAAAAACTAATTTTTAACAATTTAGTTATAGTTTTTACCAAAAAAAAAAATGAATATTTAAACCAAAGAAGAACAAATTCTCAATGAAATTCTTAAATTTTTAAGTAAAAAGAATTGTTTTCAACAAAGAAGTTAAATTTACAACGAAAAAATTCAATTTATTTTTTAATATAAAAAAAAAAATTAGGTCACATAACTGGAATTTTTTCTTTGAAAATGAAGTGTCGGACTAAGAAACATTACAAGGAACGGTTGGACACTTGAGAAAAAACACCTTAATACATTTTTTATAACTTTTTATTTGTGTATTTGCGTGGCATTATTTTGTTAATTTATTATTATGGAAGATACAGTCCGCTTCCTCAATAGTGCCGCGATCGGGTTCCTAGCGGAATAAATTTTGTCACCCCCCCCCCCCCGCCGTAAACAACCGTTGATTTTACAGTGACCCCCCCCCCCAGAAATTAACGTAGCCTTTAGATACTAAATCAATAATTAAAATCAAAAAAGCGATTTTCAGAGAAAGTGTTGAAATGTGCTTTAAACTTTCGACTAAAAAGACGAATTTTCAAAACATTTAAGAAATCTTTAAAAAAAAGTTGAATTTTCAACTAAAAAAGATTTTGTAAACAAATAGATTAATTTTATGCCTAACAAAACGAATTAATAAAAAAATTCGAAAGTGATTAACCAAAGCATTGGGTTTACAACTGAAAAAGATTATTTTTCAAATAAAAAGATTAATTTGCTGTAAGAAAAGACAAATTTGTATCGAAATTCAAGAATTCTGAAACAAAAAGTTGAATTTTCATTTAAATAAAAATTATTTTGAAACAAAAAGGTAAATTTACTATTGAAAAATACAAATTTTCAATAAGATTTAAGAGTTCTCACCAAAAAGTTTAGGTTACAACAAAAAATTCAATTTTTAAACAAAAAGGTTAATTTACTTACAAAAGAGATTCATTTTTAATTTATAAATATAAATTTATAATATAAATAAACAAAGAGAATAATCTACCACCAAAAAACTCGAATTTTTAATAAGATTCAAAAGTTTTCACCAAAGAGTTTATTTGTCAACAATAAAATTTAATTTTCAAACAGAAAAATTAATTGACTGCCAATACAGATGAATTTTTAATAAAATTTAAAAATACGCCCTTAAAAAGTTTTAAACAAAAAGATTAATTTACTACAAAAAATACAAATTTTTAATAAGATTCAAGAGTTCTCCACAAAGATTTTAAGTTTCAATTAAAAATTAAATTTTTGAACAGAAAGATTCGTTTACTGCCAAAAAGATGAATTGACGTAAAATTAAAAAATTTTCAACCAAAAATTTGAATTTTGAACTAAGAACATCAATTTTTAAACAATAAGATTAATTTAGTACTAAAAGGGACAAATTTTTTACAAAATTCAAGAATTATAAAAAATAGTTGAATTTTCCACTAAAAAATACATTTTCAACAAAAAGATTAATTTACTAAAAAAAATACGAATTCTCAACAAAATTAGAAAATATTCAACCAAAAAGTTCAAGTTCCAACCCAAAAAATAAATTTTCACACAGAAAGGTTAAATTACTACCAAAAAGACGAATTTTTAATAAAATTTAAGAATTTTTGAAACAGGAGTTGAATTTGGATCTAAAACATAATGTTTATAACAAAAATATTAATTTTTCAGCAAAAACGAAATTTTTTTTAACAAAATAGAAGAATTCGCAAACAAAAAGTTGAATACTTATCGAAAAAGATTAATTTTCAACCAAAAAGATGAATTTTCAATCAAATTTAAGAGTTCCCAACCAAAAAACGAAGTTTAAATTTCAACTATGCCGAATGAATTTTTGAATAAAAAGATTTTTGTCTACCAAGAACAATCACCATCTGTAAGCGTTCTAAAAACGTGAGTGTAGATCTCGAGCTCGAATTAGGATTAACGGCACTATTGAGAAAGCTGCTATTGAGAGCGGCACTGTTAAGAAGCTGGACTGTAATAGTAATACCCAGAATGCTTGTGCACAAAAACTTCATAATATTTTTTGTTCAAATTAGCTGCCCTTAGACCTCCACCTGGACCCCCACCTCCAAAAATTCCTCCACCCTACCTCACTGTTAACCTGCAGAGCGGCAGGACTGTTGATGGAATTATTGTAGGGTTTTCTGATAGAAAAGTGCCCGACTGGATGCAACCTGGGAATTTCCCATCTAGAATACATCACGCTTTTATCAGATTGTCATCAAAAATCCATTTCACAGCAGAACTCAGATATAAAGATAAGGATCCTGTTAATCCTGATGATATTCCAGTCTTCGCTGATATGCGTTTAGTGTATGACCATTCGCAAGCTAGACTTTTTCGACCTTTCAAGAAAAGAAATTCAAGTTATAAATGGTACAAGAGAAATTTCCCAAGAAGGAATTGCGTCTATGTAAAATTACCAAATGGACTTATCTATCGATCACCGTTGAGAAAAATAAAGCATAAACTTTAAAATTGCATAATATTCAATCCTAATATGAAACATAATCAGAATTAAATACTAATTTTTTGGTTTTTTTGTGTATTTTCACTCATATTCTGTATATTGTTTGAATTAATTAAGTTACATAATATTAATCCACACTGGAGAAATAATGTGTATTTAATCGTATCAATAAAAAAGCTCATGATTTAACAACAATAAAACATTATTTATTCATACAGTTCCTTCTCGCGAATAGCCACGTTGACCTTACCTTTTCACAAAGAAGTACGACTCATTCTTTTTTCAATCACAGTACCACACACTCCAGGTGCAATCCTGAAATATTTTCCAAGCGTCCTCTACATTTTAATTGCGTGTTTGTGTATCTTAATTTAACTTATCGAAGATTTCATTAATTCAGAATCTCTCATAAAAGCTGTGTCTCTTTTAGAGGGAGGGGGGGGGGGTTGAAACATTTTGTTGATAATTTTTATGGCAAGAGGTTCATTCTAATTTTTATTATTTGGCAGAAAATTTCACAATTTTCTTATGAAGACATTCTTTTTCTTGAAAATTTTATCCTTTGATTAAATCATAATAATTTTTAATTTGAAATTTAGTTTTTAAATTCAGAACGCGACTGTTTTGTACAAAAATTTCTCTTTTTAAATATGTAACTTAAGCCATCTGAAATTCGTTTTCTTCCACGGCCAAAAAAAATATTTATTTCAGTTGGAAATTTGATAATTTTGTTGATAATTTAATCATTTGAAACAAATTTTTACAATTGTCTTAAGAGAAATCTTTTTTCTGTTCAGAATTCTTTTTTGGTTCCTTTTTTGTTTAAAATTTTACTGTCTCGTACAAAATGTATCTTTTCAAGTTCGAAATTCGACAATTTGAACTTCTTGTTTCTTTTTAGGCTAAGAAGTATCCTTTTTTAAAAGTTTAATTATTTAGTTAAAAATTTAATTATTTTCTTTTTTAATGGAAAATTCTATTGCTTTCTATAGAATTTGTCTTTTCAACTTCAAAATTCAACGATTTCAATTTCTTTTCCATTCTTGACTAAAAATTTTTTTTTTTGTAATATATGTAATTATTTTCCTGAAAATTCTACAAGCTGGTACAAAAAATCATCAATCGCGGTAAAAATTCATCTTTTTTAATCTAAAACTCAACTGTATTGTAGACAATTTGTTTTTTTAAAATTGGCAATTCAACTACTTGAAATTCTTTTTCCTTCAAATTTAAGCATTTTCTTAAATAAAAACCAGACTTTTCAAATGCTGTATTCAATAATTTAGAATTATTCTTGCTCGAATAAAAAATATGATTTGGTTAAAAATTTAACTATTTTTTTTGTTGAAAATTCTACAAGTTTGTTATAGGGTCATTTTTACGGTTTAAAATGAATCTTTTTTGAACTAAAAATAAGCTCTTTCGTACAAAATTTGATTTTTTTATATGGTAAATTAAAAAGTTGGAAATTCTTTTCTCAGACAAAAAATATTTTTGTTTAAAAATTAAATTGTTTTTCTTTTCAAGTTGAAATTTAAACAATTTAAAATTATTGTTTTTTCTCGAATAAGAAGTATCTTTTGGTTGAAAGTTTAATTATTTGGTTAACAATTTAATTATTTTTTTATGGTGAAAAATTCCAGTGTTTTGTATGCAATTAGTCTTTTCAAACAGTATGTTTATTTTTCTATTCTAGTTCCTATAATCTTTTTCTAGTCTAATTCTCTCATCATTTCCAAGAACTACAATGTTCAACTTTCTTAGATGCACTTGCTTTTTCTCGCGAACAGCTACATTGGCATTGCCAGTGCACAATGCACCACCAGTCATTCTCCCTTCAACCGCAGTACCACACACTCCAGATGCACTCCTAAACATGGACTCTTGAAATATTTTTTAAGTGTCCTCTACATTTTAATCCCTATTGGTCTCTCTTATTTTATTCCGTCACGTAGGAAATTTGAAATTTTAATAATTTGATTGAAATTAACTTTCGTTCTTGACTAAAAAATAATATATGGTAAATTTTGTTGCTGTAATTCTACAAGTTTGTTGAAAAACCATCCTGTTGGGTGTTAACTTATTATTTGGTTAAAAAATCAACTATTTTCCAGAAAATTGGTCTTTTTAAATTGTAAATTCAGCTTTTTATAATTCCTTTTCTTCCCCGATTGGAAAATATGTTTTGGTTTGAAGCTCAATTATTTTTTGTCAAAAAAACATTTTTTTTTTGTTTAAAACTATTTTTCTGAAAATTCTACATGAATTATGCTTTCCACATGAGGAAATAGATTTTAGGGGTTGAAGTTGGTTGCATAAATTTGAACAAATTAAAACGAAATTTATGCGTTCATATAAAGTTGATTTTCGACAATGTCTAGGTTGGCGAAATATTTTACTGGCCCCACTATAGTGTTTTCTGGATAGGGGTTAGTTTTTAAGGGTTAAAGTCTATTGCAAAAATTGGAAAAATCAATTCAATAGATAAGACCTACATATAGTTAATTTTGAACACTGTCGTGGCTGGCTAAAATTAAGAGTGGGGGGGGCTGGTGTTACTGACGTGGCTAGTTAAATATTAGGCTGGCCCCACCAGTGTTTTTTGTAGAAATCAGGTACTTCCAGTGTTCCACAAATTCTAAGTTTGGTTGAAAAATTTGAGCAAATTCTACACTACATATTTAGTTGAAAAGATGTTAAATTTTCGTAAGTGGTGGGGCCAGCGAAATGGTCCTATATGCTGTGGCATTAGATTCAAGTATATTGCAGACAAATATGGCGTCGTATTTTTTGAAATTTTTTTATAACTTTTGTGAACAAATTATTTTGAAGTTGGTACTTAGGATGAATAATTTCTCTAATGGTATGAAATTATCCTTGAAATATGAATAACTAATAAGAAGAGGCAGCCCATCCATACTCTAGGTTAAGGGTGCACCAAATTAAAAAAATTTGAATAAACTTTTTTAATTTCTGACTTTTACACTTAATTTGTATACTGAGACGCTCTTGATCACCTCCATTGATTTTCACGAGAATTCGACAATATAATAAGATTTTGAAAATTTAAGTGACTTTTGAATTTTATCATATTTTTGGGTTAGAATTAATCTCGTTGGATTTGGAATTCTACTGTCCGGAGAAAAATTAAATTCCTTCCTGGTGAATTTAACTATTTAAAAAAGACATATTTCTTGGTTAAAAATTAATTCTTTCTATTTGAGAATTTTTCTTTTATATTTCTGGTTCAGAACTAATATCTTTTTGTTATAAATTTTAACTTTTTGTTTACAAAAATAGTTAATTTGAAAAAAATTAAACTGCTTTGGGCAAAACCAATCTTTCTTATCAGAAAATTGGAACTGGAGGACCATTAATGTTTAAAAATAAAAAATAAGACTTTTGGAATTGAAAATTCATCATTGGGTAGAGAAGTTGTCGTTTTTTTGGTATAAGCTGGATTTTTTTTTATTTCAAATTCCACTTTTAAATTTTTGGCTTCGAATTATTTACTTTTGTTTTAAAATCTTAATATTTACTTGAAAATTTAAATATTAAATAAAATTCATAATCTTATTTGGTTGAAATATCTAATAAGAGTAAATTTTTCGAAAATTAAAGTATTATGAGGATAACTTGCTTTTTAAAATAAAAAATCAGTTCTTTTGGATTAAATGTTTGGTCTGAATTTTAATGTCGGGTAAAAATATATTATCTAAAAAATTGAACCATTTTAAAAAAAGTCATCTTGTTGGTTGAAAATTCATCTTTTCTGATTATAAGTTAATTATTTTTAATCGGAGCGACTACTGTCATTTTTGGTGTCCTGAGTTTATCTATTCTATATAACAATTTTAATCTTCGGTTGTAAATTTAATCATGTTATTAAAACTTTAACTATATTTTCTTAAAGTAATCTATTTTGGTTGAAGTTGAATTCATTAATATAAAAAGTCCACTCTATATTTGACGTTTAGAATTAATTTCTTTTGGTTAAAATTTCTAGTCTTTTCTGGACAATTCCATTAGCTTGTTTTCTCTAGATTGAAAATTCAACTATTGGGTTGAATCTTAATCTCATTTGTTTGAAAATTTCATCCTTTTGGTTGAAGATCTATCTTCATATATTTAAATTCATAAATTTGGTGGTTTTTTCAACTATTTGTTTAAATAAAATGATCTTTCTTGCTCGGAAATTAACTCTTGTATAAAAAATGTATCTTTTCTACTTTAAAAGTCAATTCTTTTCTGAAACACTCCACCTCCTACTTAGAAAACTGAACTCTTCTTTTAATAATTCGTCTTTTTTTTTATCAATTGCAGTATCTTATACGCAAAAATTGAAAAAAGATTGAACCGTGATTAGCTAATATTGAGCAACACGAATATGGAAAGCAATAATATTGTTTTTCAGTTGTGTCATTATTCAAGAGAGTGAGTATGAGCAAAGATCAAAACAAGTTTAAAAGAAAATTAATTTAAAAGAATGATACCGCTAGTTTTTTCTGTGTAATTTTTTTTAAAGTTAAAAAAAATATTTAGAATTGAATATTCGAGTAGTTGAATTAGGATAACCGAGCTAGCTCAAACTGTTTTTTATTTTCATAACTTTTTTTGGTTGGATGGTTGCGAAATGTAATATTTTAATGAAGTTAAGGTATACAATACAGAATTTTATTTATGCTGACAAGGTCATAAATAAAGTCAAGCTATTTCGCTTTTGTGTTTTTCCCAACTTATCAGTTCAAGATTATTTTAAAATCCCCAATTGCGTGAAGTAAAGATGAATCCGTAGAAACAAACAATAGGTTGCTACTTTTTCTCGGCCTTAATAGCCTTAAGCAAACACTGATGTAAGAGATTCTTCAGCGCAAGAAATTCGTATTTTGAAAGCTTGCTTCAAGATAAGAGGTTATTTTAAAAATCAACCTTGGAAACGGAAAAACAAGGATCTTGATACTTTAATTTTTTATAAAATGTGGTGACAATCCTTTAAAAATGTTATCAAGATTCAAAATTAACTCCTAGGCGAAGTATCAAGATAATGTTCATTGACTAAATCAGAGTAACCCTTTGACTTATTGAATTACTAAAAGTCCTTTTACTTGATGAAGATTTTCTGAAAGAAAAATAATAATTCTCTTTACGAACTATCTACGAATCAAAAACACTTCCAAGTGAGACCCCATTTGTAGTCGTCAGAATAGACAGTGCTAATATTTAAATTTTTATTATTATTTGAATATTTAAAAAATAAAAAATAAAATAATTTTTTGGGGCAGTGACTCTCAGTCCCATTAATCAGAATAATTTAGAAAAGACATTAATCAGCAAAGAAAATACGGTGTCAAATGCTTTACTTTAAGTTCCTCTACAAATATAGACAAGTATAATAAATATGCAGCTTATCAGATTATCACGTATGACATCAGATTTTGTTGTCGGGGCATCAGATTACATTGTGGAAAAATTTTTATTTGAATTTATCAGTCAGAAATTTCAGTTCAAGTTTAGTTACTGTATCTTGAAAAAATTAAGTACTTTTCGATTGCTATGCTCCTCACAGTAGTTTTCCTCAATTATATTTGTGAGTTTATCAGCAGAGAAACATGTGCTGGAAGAGAACATTAAATTTTAGAAAACATAAATAACCAAAATGTAATCCTCTTTCTTGTTGCAGATTTGAGTTCACAGTTTGATTGTTTACCTAATGGTGCCCCTATTATCTATGCTCCACGCTCTAAAGCTTCAGATTCTCTTGAAAGTTCTGATATTCCTGACTCAATGGTCAGGTCTTCTCAATCTGTCGAAACGTCTCTTCCTGCCAGGTACAGGCCTCCATCTGATGAGCTTACTCTTCCTGCCAGGTCCTGGCCTGTTTCTGGCAGGGATTCTATTTTGCGCCTACCTAAATGCACACTTGAAGAACTTAGATCTATTCGGCTCATTCCCATTGCGAATCAGAGCCGAAAATTCGAAATGTGTAGATACACTTTTCCTCGGGATACACCAATTCATTTGCGAGAAAACTACAAGGGTTCACCGCCGATGCCAACTGAAGAACAAATTGTATTATCAACGGCCAATGGCGATGTATTTGCAATATTGGACTGTGCTAAATTTACTAAAACGCTTCGTGGATTATATTTAACGATAAGTAAGTGTCAAAAGCGAGCAAAAATTAACATATACAGCAGCAAAGTTGATCTAATGACGACAGATGAAATCCGGGAAACTCCATTAGGCACTTCTGCACACATATTTAGGGTATTTGAAACAGTGAAAGTAAATGAGATTGCTCCTCGGCATGAATTTGATTGAAAATATTTTGTAACCAAAATGTGATATCTCTTGTGACCTAAATTAGGATCAAAATATTAAAAGTAACTCGTGTTCTTTTTCTCAGAAAGTTGTAGTTACGAGATCTCGCATATATTGTTGTCAAAAACATGACTGCTTTTAAAACTAAGTGAATATGATTTTATTTGCTTTATCCATTTGTATAGCTTTTAATAAAGTATACGATTTTTCTGCGCCATCATTTTTATAAACCAAAATTTCCAAATGACTAAGTGAAGGGTTCCAGGGCATAAAGTGATAATTGCCAAATGTCGAAAAAGCAAGTTTGATTTAGAGGTGGTCAAAATACACTTCTGATATTTTTAAAAAATAGATTACTTCTTTTTGCAATCCAATAAATCTAAGTAATAGTTCAAAAGTGTTCCATTGTTTTTTTGCTTTACAAAAAAGTAACATAATTATCTACATATTTGTGTGTCAATACTTTTGTTTATCTGTAATTATTTTTGTAAATTCATTATAATATTTGGAACACTTATACAAGAGAAATTTATCCTCTTAAAGAACAATGTGACTAGCCATGCCGTAAAAGAACTGATTCTTTTTATAGTTTTTTCCTTGTAATGTCGACAAATATAATTCAGCGACATTTATTGTCAAGAATTGGCTAACAGAGACCTTTTGAAAACATCCTTGGAAAGGGTGAAAATAAATCTGTTAAAAATATTTATTTTTTAATTTTTGTTAACATCTGGTGACAATAATTTTACAATATTTCATTAAGATCCAAAGGAAAATCCGAGGCCAAGTATCAAGATGATATTCTTAGATGACATTTTCGGAATTATACCCAAGAAATTTGGTTGCTCATTGAATCACTAAGAGTTGTTTTGCTGTAGGATAATTTTCAGGACGAAAAAATGCTAAGAAAATAATTGGAAAGAAGTTAGAACTCATCGTGAAAAATGTTTTATTTATATTTATCAATCAAAAACTTCCGTTCGGTTAAAGTTACTTTATCTTGAAAATATGAATATGGTTATCATCGACAGTTGAGAAACATAATTATTTCAAACAATTATCAACATTCTTAATAATATTGCTTCGGCTAATGCTAGAAATTCCTTAGTTATTTTGACATTTTAAGCTTCCCTTTGACTTTTAAGCAAGGGACAAATAATAAATATTATTATTATTAATTATAAATAAGGTTCGCAAAAAATATATTCGTAAGAAAGAAACTGATAGGACCACCAGTTGGGTAGCATGGTCGTTCAAGATCGTGTGTTGATGATGATAGAAGTCGTAGGTTTATGATAAAATGAAAAAATTCTTTTCCACACAGCTCCTTTATTTTACCTTTTCTCTAGGAAAAAATTGCATAAAAACCTGTTTAATTGTTGTTTTAAATATTAGCGTCTACTTAAATTATTTAAACTATGTACAATCTTACAAACTAATTCCTGTTGTTACGCGGGTTTTGAATTATTATTACTGCATCGAGTGTTGCAATAATTTATATTTTATTTTGAACGGTGCATCTTGGTAGCGTAGCGTGCCAGTATTTTGCAGGATTGTAAGTTTCGACGATTGGTTATCAAAGATGTCTTTGGTAGCTTTAAAATTTGTTCGCCAATCTGTAGAATATTGAATTTATTATTTAAGACTTACGTCTAGATGAGGTATAAAGGGCAGTATCATCGGTAAATAGCGCAATTTGAACTTTATCTGTTTTTGGAATGTCATTTAAAAATTATAAAAATAATACAGGTCCCAAGACAGACTCTTGAGGGACCCCTGCTGCTACAGTTCTTTCCTGCGAGGTTTCATCATTTATTTTCGCTTGAAAGGTACTTAATCTAAGATAATCATCTATTATTTTAACTAGATATCGCGGTATTTGATAATCGTTTAGCTTACATATTAGGCCTTTGTGGCAAACTGTTTCTAAAGCTTTTTCAATGTCGAGGAATAATGCGCATGTACTATATTTTATATTCAATAATATTGCTTCAAATATTTTACTAAGCGTAGACAGCAAACTAATTGGCCTAAAGTTCTGAGGTAGTTTTTTATCTTTTCCTGACTTGTGTATGGGTAAGATTTTTGCTTTTTTCCACTCCTTGGGAAAGTATCCCCGCTTGAGGCAAGCATTTATAATGTGCGTGATTTGTATAATTGCTTTTCTAGGGTGATATTTTAAGATTATATTCTGGATCCCATCGATGCCCGGTGCTTTTTTAGGTTTTGTTTTGTTGATACATTAGTTAAGTAATGAACACTATCAAAATTGTCAGCAATAATTCCAGCATTTTCCTTATCTTTAAAAATAACTCCATTTGAGGTTTCCAGGGGGGGGGGGGGGGGGGGGGGGGTAAGAATTTATTATTTCTGCCTTAAAGTATCCGTGTAAGTTTCCATAAAGAATTGTCTTTAGCATTAATTGTAGAAAGTTTGTTTCCCCATTCTCTGTTTTTATTTTCATGAATATTTTTTTGAATAGTTCTTCAGGCTTCATTAACAATCGATTTAAGATGTTTGTTCCTTGTTTTTTGTTGGACTGAACGGAGATTATTTTTGTGATGGATTTGACAATGTATGCTATCCGGTAATGTTGCATTATAATTTTTCAAGGATTTGATGGTATGTTAAGTTTAATTGATTTTTGAATTAATTGCGTCAGTTCAATTAGGCAGTTGTCAGTAGAATCAGTAGGTTTTTGTAAAGAGTTAATCAATAGTTTTTCATTAATATACTTTTTAAAGTTTTTCCAGTTTGCGTTGATAAAATTCAAGATTTTAATGGATTTATTATTTAATTTTTCAATTTTCTTTTCATTAACTATCATAAAAACAGGTTTATGGTCTGAGTCGAGTTCATCGAGTGAATTGATGGAGTTAGGTTCTGGCATGTTTTTAAAAATACCCAGATCTACAATACTTGGTCGCGCCTTCATATTATGCGGATATAAGGTGAAGTCATCTGGGTAGGCTAAATGCAGTGGTTTTGCTTCGATAAAATTGAAGATAGCATTCCCGTTTTTATTGTTATAGTAGCAGGTCGAACAGGTGTGTTTGGCGTTAAGGTCTCCTGCAGCTATGATTTTATTGCTTAAGTTAAATAATTTTTGCAAATCAGAGTATATTATGTTATTTTGAGGATCATAAAGGACGACAATGAGGGTATTATTTTCAAGAGCAATTCAATGCGCTTCAATGGATAGTAGATTATCGATATGAACTTCAATACACGGGATATTATTTTTAACAAAAAGAGTTACTCCCCCAGCGGCTCTTTTACTTATTCTATCTTTTTTGAAAATTTTGAATCCCGGGTTTTGTACTCTGCTTTTTTGCGTGAACCACGTTTCACTAACTATAAGGATATCAACTTGGTATTTCTGCAGAAACGTGGGTATTTCATGGGATTTATTTTCAAAACCACCAGCATTCCAGTGGACTATGTTGAGTGAGTTATTATGAGGGTGTCTAGCCATCAATCTCAGCAATTAGGTCGTATAATGCTTGCAGGCGTTCTAAATTACTTGTACATTTAATAAGTTTATCTTTATGTTTTAAAGCTAGTTTGAATATCTTACCCAGATGACAGAAGCTGTTTATTTCTTGGAAGATTCCTAGGATGCCTTGGATTTGCGTTGATCCTTCTTTTTCGTTCTCTTCATGAAGCCTTTTTTGGGATTTCTTGACTGGCCAGCTGGGTTGGCGTTTTGCGGCTTGTGGTATGGCTTTCGGCAATAATGGAAAGCTGTCTTGTTGGGTAGCATCGTACTGGTGTTTGATTTCAGTTCTTTCTCTCGTTCGTTGTTGTCTGTGGGTTTTCAGCCTCTCGATTTTTTCCAAATGTCGCTTGTAGACTGCACATCCAGGATAATTAGCAGTGTGTTGGCCCTTGCAGTTAACGCACTGCGGGATAGTTTCTCTAGAGTTTTTACATTCCTGTTTGATGTGTGTTTCCAGGCAATTTACACACTTAGGGGTGGCATGGCAATTCTTTGTCCCGTGTCCAAATCGTTGGCATCTTCGGCATTGTGTCGTTCTGTTACTATTTCGATATTTTTGTCAGGAAATTCTCATGAAACAGACCACTTTGATTTTGTAGGCATCTATTGGTTTCACATATTTACTGAATGTCACTAGGTATATTGGGCTCACAAATTGTTTATCACTTTTTTGCTTCATTAAAATAACACTAGAAGTCTTGTGGCCTTGAGTTTTAAGGCTGTTTGTTATATCACTAAGCGCAAATAAGCCCAGACCACGAATAACTAGTTTCACTAACTTGTCAGTCTTTTTGCCGAAAGTGTGGTACGGTATATTCTATGTTACGAAGAGTTCCTGGATTTTTTCATAATGTTCCGGCATGTCCGTATATATTGTAATTCTTAAAGAATTTCTGTTCTTCGAAATTTCAGGTTCTCCTTTAGTTACCTCATGTATGAGATTTATCAGCATCGCCAGATCATCAATTTCCTCTTCAATTACGATAGGGGTTTTTTTTGCTTCTTGCTGTCCTTATTGAAAGGGGACGCTGCAGCAGCATCTTTGAAGTCTTTCGTAGGTTCCGTTTTGTCCAGTTTAGGTTCATCGACATCATCAAAATCTTGGTCCATTGAAGAATCGGTAAGTAGTGAGCTGAATCTGTTGGTGAGCTTTATTGTGCTTCCATTGATAGCTTCCTCCCTCAAGTATGGTTCGAATTTCTTAGTCTTGCTTTGGTCATCCTGAGCACTCCAATCCCTGACCATTAGTTTTCCTGATTTAAGCATTGTGGGTGGGAGAAAGAGCTACCACAGCTCACGTTCCTCACCTAGGCACTTTTTCGTCACAACACCTGGGCGGCGGGCCACACACCTTCCGCCCAGACGGTCGAAGTCACTCGAGCCACACTGCTTTGTCTCTTCGTTCCACTAAACTTGGTAAAAGTACTGCACTATGTTCAACGCCACTCTCTTCATATCTCGTGATCAGTTCATCTCTACTCTAATCACTCTCTAATCCCACTCTGATCATGATCTATCTCAATTCATGTCCAATGTTGGCAGACGCACGCTCTTTTATGTAGAGACCGCGCGGCTTCTCCCACCTCTTAAGAGTGGAGACGAGAGTGGGAACATCGGTCCGAGATTTTTTTCGCACTCCCGCAAATCTCGGGCGCGCGGTCCAATAAAATTATTTGACGTTCTTCCGTAGTGCCTGCCACCGGCTCCTCCAACTCTCAGCATTACACATTTTCCTAATGCTAAATTAAAAATAAAATTACAAAAGAAAACGAAGAACAAAATAAGACGATAATAATATTACAATAAAACTATGGATCTGAAATTATTAACGTTTAAATTAACAATGTTTTATTATTATCCTTAATTAAAATTAAACTTTGAAAAAATGAAAGGAATATTGCGTTATTCAAAAAATCACGTTGTAAGCATTTTATTTTTTTGAACAAAATGTTATTCGGCTCCAAAAAAACTAGTCACGAATAAGTGATCAGTTTATCCGTAATGAGTAATAAACTTTCCAAACAATAACTTTTGTTAAATGCATGTAAATATTTTTTTTACTCTGACTGAAAAGTTAATTATCAGTTGAAAAATTCGGAGAAGCCGCGACTTTCTAATTGTATTCCAGGACTAAATGGCCATACCACTAATAAATCATTTAAAAAATGTATCTTAACAGCTTATTGTCAGAAGTGAGTAGTATTGCATGTATTAAAAACAATTTTTATTTTCAGAAAACCGAAATAAGTAACAATTAGCGCAAGAAAATTGATCAACTTAATTTTTCGCTTATGAGGTTTTTTGGAACATATACAATAGGTTGATAAATTTTAATAAAAAAAATTGCGAATCATTTTTTGACCATCCCTGGTCACTCCCCAGTCATCACTAGTACAATAGAAATATAATGCCAATGCATTCCCAAAAAGACTGATTCGTAGGATAGTCATAACCAAGAAAAATGAGAGTTAAAGTACAAATGTGATCAGACCGTCAACTTGTGTCCCAACTCACTGTATCAATATATAAACACTGCAACTACACCTTATGTACGAATAAAATAGTAATTTTTATGTTAGATCAAGAAACAAAACAAGGTTCATTTTTTATAAGACCTCCTCCCACCGGTCTTATGGAATGATAAAAATTGGTAAATGAATAACCTAGGGTTATCCATTTATTGAACACGAAAATACAAGTGTTAGGTTACTGCTTTACGACAAAACCCGTACTTTTATTGGTGCTACGAGGGTAGTTCAATAAGTCCTTAGAATGAAGTATAAAAACAATTTTTTTTGGGTAAATTTTTTTTTATTTTTCAACATAATCTCCTTGGAGCT
>NC_046663.1:12949513-12960823 GCF_010883055.1 Belonocnema kinseyi | reverse complement strand
ATATATCTAGTCGGGAGTGGTGCTGACTGAAAACAGATGATTTGGAGCGATACGCGCGCCATCTGTTGGTCATTCTAAGGACTTATTGAACTACCCTCGTATTATTATTCCTCACAATTAGTAGCATTTTTTCAATCATTTTTGTCGAGTACGCACTTTCCGAGCTTCATAAGGTCTGAAGAAAAAGGAGCGATACCTCTGAGCCCCTCCAGGGCCACGTGGGACCCAAAAGTATATTAGTCCTAAAAGTCTCCTAATCCGGATGGCATGTATCCGGTCTTCTTACATAAAACTGGAGAGATTATCATAGGGTCGCTTTTGAGACTTGATAGGGCTACTTTGACTTCATTACAAAAGCAGACAAAATTAGTTATGCATACTTCACTTAAGGATTTCTGTCCCATCAGCCTCACATCTTTCCGGATCGGAATAGTGAAAGCAATTGTGGATAAAAATATACTTGACAAGCTGTTATCAAGTAGGCCTCTTCGCAAAGAAAAACACGGAGATAGGGCTGGACAGTCGATCTAAATGACCCAAAGAAGAGTACGAAACATAATTGAAGGACAACTGAAGCATGATTGTACAAGGTGTACCTACTGTAGTCATGCAATAAACCTGCCACATGTTGGCCAACAGGAACCTAACAACAACTAAGGTATGCATGAAGGCGTTTTGTGGCCCCTGCTATGGTCGTAAATAGTGGACCAACTGCTTCATTTGCAGACGAGTCAGGGCAAGCACGTTATAAGTTAGGCACTAGATATAATGGTCATCGGGAGTGGCCATCATCTGCATGAGCTCTTCGCAGTAATGCAGCAATCACTACGAATAGTGGATTCTTGGTGCAAGAAGAGTGGACTGTTGGTCAATCCGATTAAACCGCACGCGGTAGTATTCAACAGATGGTATAAGAGTGGACCCATGATTGTACTTAAATTGAAAGAAAAACAACTGGAAATTAAAGAACAAGCTAAATATTTCAAAGCCATAGGGAAAATCTGGGATTTAAAACTGGAGAAACTTCTGTGGATCTAATACAGCGACCTTACGATCTTATGATACGATTTCTGGTAGAGTAGGGTCAAACCGTCCACTGTGAAGTTTCGGCTAAGAAGAATCAGGAGACTGATCTTAAAAGGCGTCACTGGTGCTTCGAAGGCAAAGGCTTTGGAGGCACTAACAAGTTTAGATATCCTTCATCTTTCCATCAAGGCCGTGGCTGCAAAGGCTCCTGCTTCACAATGATTGAACCTTTGCATATAATATTTAATAAATCAGTCATGGGTGTTCATTTTTTATTATTAGGATCTAATTAACATTATTTAATCAGTTCGAGTATAAGGTCAATACTCCAAATCATTTACGTCATTTTTGGGATAACCATATAATTATCCTTTATGTTAACTATGTCTACTCAATAATTGAATGTAGTTTCTTTTTACTATTGGCTGATGACCTTAAATCGTATATAGCCATATGCTGCCTTTTAACATGCATGGCTCGATAATCCAGCTGCACCATTCCTTATCTTATGAAGAAAAAATTTTGGTTGCAAGCAAAAATAATACTTTTAGCGCTATCGCCTTGGTCACAGGAAAAGCTGCCAAATTTTGAAACACACTCTTACTGAAAATGTTATACTTTTCACTAGTCAGACCTATTCCAAAATACGGCTCATTAATTTTGGCACAACTGTATATAGTACATAAAATTAGTCTTATAATATATCAAGTTATTTTTTTGCATTTTGGGGCCACCCAAATGAGAATGCCCATAAATAGACGCAATTTCTGGCTAAACTGAATTTGAATACACCTGTGAAGTTATTATAAAGAATGCACTTGATTTAGTCCAACTTGTCATCGAAACGACTATGGAAAGAAAGTTTTATTGTCTAGAATATTTTAGTGAAGAAAGTTTATTTCCTGAAGACAATATTATTTCCAAACCAAAAATCTGAATATGATGCAAGAAAGCTCATTTAACGTAAAAAAGTTAATTCCTCAACCGCAAAAATGCAAAAAAGGAAAAGAATAATAGCTTTAAGAGAAACTAAGGCTTATTTTTAAAGCTTTAAAAAGTTTAAAATGATTATCCACAAATGTTTTTACATGCATTGTGATTTCATAATAATAAAAATAAAAAAAGATGAAAGAAATTTCAAACTTTCTTATGTTTTCAATGCAAATTTTTCAAATAAACAAATAAAGAAGGCAAAATTTCTTACCTATAATATTTTAATTAATACACAACATTTTTTAGGTAATTTTCTAGTTGGAAAGGGGAAGGGAAAAGTTTTGTCACACACTATCCTTTTCCTAAGTTGGTGATTTTTTTTAAATTTTCAGAATTGTCTGATATAAAAAGTTATTATTAAAAAGACTTTTCTATTGATGCATCAACTGCATATTATGTAAATGAAAAAATTTTCACTATAAAAAAAGTTTTTCAAATATTATGCATTACCATAGCTTCCTTACTGTTCAGTAAAATGTATCAATAGAATAAATCTGACGAATCAGCTCGAATTAAGACGTTTTTTATTGTTAAATAAACTTAAAGTAATAAGAATAAAACCATTCTTACTATAAAAATCGATTTTTAATTTAATATGAATTACCACAACTTTCTTAGTCATCAATGAAATGTGTTAATATTGCAGATTAACCGATTCGCCTTGAACTAAGAAATCTTTCATATTCTTTCATCAACTTTGAATTATGTTATTATAAAAGGTTTTTTTATAAAAAACCTATTTTTAAAATATTATGAAGTGCTAAAAAAATTCAATTAATATTTGGAGAAATCCTTTGGTCCGTTTCCCGATATTAGTGTTAAAAATGAGCCTTTCAAATTTCAGCAATTTATCTGTAACTGCTTTCAAGTTATTGTGTTTACAAAAAAGTGTGACATTCATTAAGCATTCATATATCCATATACATACACATCTGGAAAATTGCTTTGAATATTGAATTAGACGTTTTTCAATTGAGGAACGTTTGATTAAATTAATTTAAAATATGTTAAAATTATAAAGCTTCCTCAATCAGGAACCAAATTTAATATTTTAGCAGATAGAAACAAAAGTTCTACGTTAATTTGTAATTAATATTGAATTAGATACATTTTGATAAAAATAGTAATAATTTTCCGTCACAAAAAAAACGAAGTTTCAACAAAATAGCTTAATCTTAAAAAAATTATTGTTTTATAAAGTAGTTCCACTTTTTAACAAGTCATTGAATATACATACAGAAAAGATTAATACTGAGTAAAAAATTTAATAGATGAATTTTCGGCGAAAAACGATCAATTTTCAACTGAAAATAGAAAAGTTTAATTTTTAGTAAAAAAATTAATTTTTGAAACGAATTTCTTAATTTGAGCAAAATAGCGCAACGCTCAACCAAGTAGATTTATCTTTAACAATTTGTCGATACACTAATTTACTGAGTATATGGGGAAACAATTAATCACATTAGGGAACATATTAGTTAATAAATTAGATTCTTATGTGTTAACGTAATTAAAAAAAAATCAAATCTTAAAAAGAAAATAAAATACTTTTAAATTCCGATATAAGGACCACTGATTTACGAATTCCTAGAGCTGCTAGTTCTCGAGTTCGGAATGATGCGAAATTGTTTTTTTTTGTGGTTTAAAAAAACATGAAATAGTTTGAAACTTTTACAATTTTCATTGAATGAATAATTTCAGTTTAAATCCGGCAGGTACTTCATGCTTTAATCACATAATAATTAGAAACCTAGATATGTTTTATTTTGAAGAAAATAAGACGAAATGTATCTTGTCAGTTTAATAATAATTTTTTCCTGAACAAAATAAGTAGAGTTAAAAGCTTTCAATAGCCCTCCCTTATAAAACCCTTCCGCGAATTGACGTTGCTTCGTAGGTAGGTTTCACAGGAGCTGCGCGGTGTGTGTGGAGTCTGCGGTTGTCACTTAGACAAGCACTCAGGCGTGAACAAAAAAAAGCGGAGCGGGCTATAATGAGCTAGTCTCCATCCACCGTCAGCCTCATAATCAGTGCTATAGAAAAGTTTCACTGTATTAGAATTTGAAAAAGCAAAACCCAATTATCAAGAAAAAGTCAGAACTTTTGAAACTGAACTTTTTGTCAGAATTTAAAAGGTGTATTCCATGATAATTCCTCTTGTACCCCTGCGTTGGACAGAAGAATTTTTCTTCTAAAATAAAAAAAAAATTACATTTTTGAAGTACAATATCCCGTTATCCACTTATTTAATGTAGAAATTTATTTTATTATTTAAAACAAAATATTCTATGATGTAGTGTGACCCCTTGGTTTGGACTTCTGATTTATTTGAAAATATCAAACCCATGATTATCGTAATATTCTTAATTGGAATTAATTATTTTTGACCGGCTTATTTCTGATGTTTTATTGGTTCTAATTAACTTAGGTTTCATCCTTTCCTTTGGACTTAAATTTCTTTCGATTTTAGAAACTGTCAGACCCGATATTTCGGGAGGTTCTCTACTTGCCAGACTTCTCTTCGTGTAGTTAGTTAGTTATATTACGGGCAGGGAGCCCCCCATAGAGCTTCCCTGGCGATCAAGCTATAAAGCCTATTGTGCCACACCCTTAACTATCGATGTCAGTAGTTGACCCCAAACATCTTGATGAAGCCCAGTAAGTGAATCACTGATAGCATTGTAGCTTCTTCATGTTCCCTGAAATGGGACCCAAGGGTTTCATACCTGAGCCTAGCCAACGCCGGCCACTGGCACAGTACATGCAAGAATCCAGTTCTGGGCCTCCGCCTGCCAGGCACTCTTCTTCACACGTGATTAGATACATCTAAAGAACTTAGATTCATTCGGCTTATTCCCACCAGTCTGTACCAGCAGAATTGATAGAATCGGCGGAATTTAACGGTCGATCTAAAGCGAGCGAGAGAAGTCATGAAGACTCAATTGTCATTTTAGACAGGTTAAGTCACTCGAAAGTAGCGTTTTGGTTACAATGACGAAACTTGGGCGCGATCACGAGGCCTGCTTAAAACCTGTTTCTGTTGCAAAAATGCCTTTGAGGGAATGAGTGGGAGGCCATCAGAGCCTTACTTGCAACAACTTACAATTAACTTATGATGATGATTAAATTTTTGGAAACCATGCAAAGTTAGTGGCGACTGTCGAGGCTTTAGATCAACCAATTCACCTGAGAAACCCGAGTTTATTTACGCAATTAATAAGTAAATTACCTGTATTAAAAAAGAGGCAGATGTCGCGAACGCGGTTTTTGTAACAAGTTGAATCAACTCTATGACGCCAAATTAATTTTAAATCCAGAGAAAGACATTTTAGTTTCGGGTCAAAATTTGGTTGAAAACATTTCGAAGACCATTCGTAAATGAAAAAGCTAAAATTACGCGGTGTTGAGCTATTCAGCCGAAACTTTAGGGATTCGAATCTTAGGAAAACAAAATAATTACTCGCTTCACTCAATTTCTAAAGGAGCTCTTAAATAAAGCCGAATATAATGACTAGGCTAAAAACAGGCGTTGACAGAGCGATACCGAAGGCCACATAAAATTTGCTTATTTTTTCAACAAACACAAAAAATACAATAGGTTATGAAACAGAGACCTTGAGTCTCGATAGGTTGTCGTGTCACGCAGTGGAGAGTACTCGAATCCAAATAATAATTTTTTAAAATGAAATTTGCCTTGTTATACAGTTTTGTGGACCAATCCGCAGACAGCGCTTGCTTGTCTGGATAAGATCTGACGCCCGTTAATACCAGCTTTCCGTCACACAGCGTATAGCAGAAATTTTAGACTTCATCTCACCGACAGATCAAAGGTGGGTACCTACGAGTAAAAATATTGCTGACGAGGCAACCGTGCGCAAAGGTCGAACAAATTTCAAGAATTTAAGTCGCTGGATAATCAGGCCAAAATTTGTGTACAAACTGGAAAACGAGTGGCTTGTAAAAAAAACCAATAGAAATCAAAGCCAAAGAGGTCGCCATCGAAATAAAAAAAGTGTGCTGCCTCATAACAAAAACCAAAACTCAAATAATCTACAGCAATAGATTCTCGTATTGGCAAAAATAACACGCGTAAAGGCCTGGGCGTACAGATTTATTAAACATTGCCGAAAATTGACAACAGAAGACTGCACAAGAATATCAGCGGACAGCGTTTCCAGAGTACTAAACAAAAAGTCATACGGAGAAGAAATCACCTTCGTGTCGAAAACACACACTTTCATCAATGTTCAAAGACGAGTTCATGCGAATGGATGGCTGAGTTACTAATGAAGACAGGGCATTGGTATAGCTAATCATACTGGATAGCCAGGACGACTTCGTAAAGCTACCCATTCGGGATTACCATCAAAAGAATGGGCCAAATGGAAGAAAGAGGGTAATCAATGAGATGAGGGGAAAATTTTTTATCGTCAACATCTGAGCAGCAGTCCGAAGCACATGAAATGACCGCCTTAAGTGCCGGTATAGCAGAATAAATCCGATTGCATTAATAATAGTACCATTACCAACGTCGTGAGTTCAAGATAATGTGGCAGCCTTTACAGACACCGGAATCGACTACTTTAGTCCGTTACAGGTCCGATGAATTATGTCTCGTTAGGGAAAGCCGTAACGAATTTACTCAAATAATGTACTAACTTGAGAAGAGCTTCTGAGGAACTTCGCAAGGCAGTGCAGTATTTGGACAAAGACGAAATCCTACTTCGAACAGCACCAGACCAAATAGAGTGGAATTTTATCTTACTAGGGAGTCCACACATGGGATGCTGCTCGGAAAGACAGATGGGTTCAATAAAACGTGCTCCAGGAGAAACGCTAGAGAAAAACACACCTATAGAAGCGGTACTTCAGACTCTTTTCACCAAAGCGGAATATGCAGTGAACAGCCGACGGCTGATTAGCGTATCGGATGACCCGAATGACAACAGTATTCTGACCCCGAACGATTTTCTGTGGCGGTATTCCTAATGGCTCACTGATCAATTTTGGCGATGACAGATTAAAAAAACTTGCAGTCCATAAATCGAGGTTTAAAGTGGCACCTTGGACGACAAGACTTTCAAATAGATGACTTGGTGGTCATATGGGACGAGGCTGCACCCTGAAGTAAGTGGAGAAGAGGCCAAGTGAAGTAGTATACCCAGGATGAGACCGTCGCATTCATCTTGCAGGTGTGAAGACAGCAGCCGGGGTATGCCGCCGAGTCGCATCGAGTTGTGCGTCTTTGCGATGCCATGGTGCATTTCAAAAATTTAGAATACAGGAGGGGGAATGTAATGGGCGCAAATTATTTTATGAACAAAAAAAATTAAGTTTAGAAATTTATGTACGTATACCAATCTTCAGACCAGATACAGGCTAGCAAAAACACCAAAAGGACAGACTTACATCTAGCTTATGGATGCAATACAATTTTTCCCTGTATATTATGAAACCTAATAGTTTCTGAGCACTATAGTCTTAACATTATGATATAATTTCCATGTGCTTGTAACGTGCAATAGTGATTCAATGAACCAAAATTTTAACCCAATGTGTTTCAGTGTCATTTTAGGCCTAATCGAATTTAATTCTCATTAAACAATACAAGTACCAAACAGGGAGAGAATCTTAAAAGATCAGGAGGTTGAATTTCATTATTGTTGTCGCTGCCTCAAACATGCAATCTATAAAAAATATTGGCGTTAGCTTTAAAAATTTACAAGGTTCTGATGAACTAATTTCTTTGATCAAGCAAATACGGAAATTTTTCGATCTGAAAACGACATTCTTCCTTATTCGACTGATATAATTTGAACGAATAAATAAACTCTTGTCATCAGATCTGTTCCATAAAAGGTAGTATACAGATAATCCATTTTTGGAGAGTCATTGTGTAGATTCACAAGATAATGAAGATTATTTCTGTCTTTTTGCTACACACCTTCCTGGGATTCCTTTATTCTAAAGGCAAGTATACTACAAGTATATACAAGTATATATATATCCTCTATCTTTTTAAATTACAAAAAGCTTCTATTTTAATTTTTTATTTTTTGATTAGCCAAACAGCAATATTTTCTTGAAAGCGTAATAAAGAAAATGTACAAATATTGCGAAAGTTTTAAAAAAACGATTTAAGGAGGCAGCCTAATAGATATTACATTACGCTCCCACTTATTTCACTACAACTCATCGCGACTTCTCCTACTAACTTTGATCTGACTACTGACTTTTCAAAAAGTGTTGACATTCAATGTTACCTGTTCAATAAGTTAGTTTCAATTTATAAATTTCTATCTTTTCTAGCGAAATACAATTTTAACCTACATTGTTTTATGTGGAAACCTATACATGCCTATCTAGTCCAGAGTTCTTCATTTTAAATTTTTTTAAATAAAGTTTGTGACAAAACATAAAGATTTTAGGTTTCGTGTGTAAATTTAACACCATAACCTTTTAATGTTCTCTCCTAATTGTTTCCCTAAGTGTCAGATTTTGAGATTAACATTTTTGAATAGTCTCGATTTTCTAAACCAATCAGATATAAAGGTAAAGCGCAAAGGGAGAAATATTTTTGATGTGGTGGGGGAACCCACTTAACGCGAATCCCAGTCCCAGACTTTTACGATAAGTGGAAAGGTACTCTGCCTTCCAAATAAACTTTTATTCAACATCCTATTATTTACATAGGTTGCAAAATTTCAATTTTTTCAGGATTAGATGCAAGAGATAACGTCCTCCGCCTAAAATTATCGAACAACAACATACTGCTTGGAAGTTTCGGACAAATGCCCGAAACCAGAATAGAACCTCGCCAAGTACCCCGTTGGATGAAATCTCGGCCACAAATAATCACCACCATAGAGGTTTTCATACATAATCCTTCAGAACAATATTTCGAAGGTGGTATAAATACCAATGATGAAGATCATGATCAAATTGTTCCCACGGATACTCCACAGCAAGCGGAAATAAAATTCACAATTCAAATCTGGAAAACTCAAAATTTCAAACGGTACCCGAGACCGAATTTAATTACCTCAAGAATTATGAGGAAATTTCCGCCTCCAAAGAGATCCACGATTTATATAATGATGCTAAATGGTGACATCTATTCATCAATAATGACATACGAAAGAATTGTACATACTACTGGGCCCGTTCTTGGTAGACCCATTGTCAGTGGACCCCTTGAACATGGAATTCTTGATCGTGGACACGTTGTCGGTGGTACCGCTGTCGGTAGTCCCTATTTTGATGGAATCGTTTTGGGTCAAGTGATTGGTCAAGCTCCCCGCCTCCATGTTTGATTTTGCTGTTGCAATATTACTTCTTGAATTTTGTCTTTATTTTGTTTTCATTTCAATTATTGCCTCAACTCCTTTCTTTATTTGGATTAAAATTAGATGTTAAAAAGGGATGCTTTTTGTTTGAGTGGTATATAATTGATAATAATAACGATGAGTAAGATGTGAATTTGACATACTTCAGACCAAAAAGATTATAGATGTTGAGAAATACTCCTTTATTTCCAGTTACAGTTCAACGTTGAGAAAACTAAACGTTTTCCTCTTAAGGACTAAGTCATAATTAAGTTACCACCAAGCAATGAGTCGAGTAAAAAAATATTTTATAAAGATATAAATTTTGTTACGAGAATTAAGATTCCACGAAAAAATTACAAAAGTTAGGTTAAGAATTGAAACTAGATTTATGTTTACTAATAGGATTGTCTTCATTGTAGTTTAATATTAGATACTAAAAACCATTTCCTTGGTTAAAGTCACTTTGAAACTTATCTAATCCATTCAAAAAACAGTAATAATATTAAATAAGACATTTTCTCAAATGGTAGCAAAACTAGGTCTTACTCCATATTTCTAATTACAAAAAGAGAAAGAGGTACAATTGAAAAAGACACAAATAGCAGTACCATATCATCAATTTTAAATAATAAGAGTTTTAAGATTTACAAATAATTTAAAATTAGATTAAATTATATGCCTAAGAAATTATTAAAAATCAATTAAATTTGTTACTCTTTGCTATTAATAATTATCAACAATAAGATAGCAAATTACAATAATAAATTTCTACATTCCAATTAAAAAAAAAAGAAATGGATCAATATTTATTAAAAATTCATTAATTTCAAAAAAGAGATTAACAGCTAGCTTGGCAAATTGCTAGAATGGAAATTTTTTACTAATATTGAAATAACGATTTTTCAAAAATTTCTAATTATTTGATTAGTCATATTAAAATTAAAAATTTTTTGACCTTACTTTTAAATTGAAGAATACAAGATTATATTATATATCGAACTATAATTGTTTAGGTCTGTAATTTTATTTAAACTGTATCAATAAGATTTTTAACTATGGCAATTTTATGTTGTATTGGATTAGTCATAATGAATTTAACATTTAAAAAAGGAATAGAATTATTAATTTTAATTTCATTTGTGAATTTAAGTCCAGGATTATAAGAGATTAATTGTTTTATAACGTATGTTGGTCCACCTACTTAGGAAGCTATTAGTTACTGAATCCATTAGAATATTTGTAAATAGAGATTAAACATCTAGAGAAGCCATAATGTGATCAGAAAGAATTGTTTTTTTTTAATTATTAAATTTTTGAATTCGGAAGAATTTTTTACTTCAGTTTTTGGTACCAATAAATATAATAAAAAATTTTGGTTACTTTATGTGTCGCTAAATTGATTAATTAAACAAAAGGTTAAAGAATCCATAAATTCGAAGTACGATTGCATCATGAACTAAAATATTTTCACGTAAAATATCAACGATAAAATTAGCTTCAATTCTCGAAGAATTTAAAGATTTTAAAGTTTCATTTTTTAATTTTTTCTCTTATTATAAAAAACATTTCAGTGTTGAAATGTTGTCACAGGCTTATACTGCCCAACATGTCGAAGGCATTTTTGGTTAGAGTTGGATTTTTTATTTAATCATTTTTGCACGGGGCTGTCTCAGTATATATCATCAGTCACGGATGCATTTTTATAATGCAATCAAGTAATCGGATGAGAGCAGTCTGCCCAGACATATTGGACAAAGCCTGGTTTTTACCCCATCATTGACGGACTGGGTTTCAGTCAAGTACACGACGGGGGGACCTACAGCTTAAGGTGGGTTCCGAACCACCAGAACCTCGGTAAAGGTACATTGAAAAATGTCTAGAAGTTCCGGCTCTGGGATCGAACCCCGGACCTCTGAGGTGAAGTCCGAGTGTCTAACCAACTGAGCCACCGAGGCTCAGTATA
>NC_046663.1:12921752-12949413 GCF_010883055.1 Belonocnema kinseyi | reverse complement strand
GAAAGTAAGCTACGTAAATCAGATGAAGTTCATATAACTGGTGTCATATAAATAGATAGTGTCAAAGATACTACAGAAGTAGTACAAATAGGTAATTTCAAATTATTAAATAAAAAAAAATGTTAAGCAATAACATCAATCTGATAATAACTGCTTTATACAACAAAAAAATTTAGAAAAACAGTTTTGTAATAAATACTTTTTATCACATTTCCACAAATGTATTTTACTACAATTTTCGTGCCTAGTGCTATTATTTGAGCGTAATGTTTTTTTTTTATTTTCCTCACTTGGGTGATTTCAAAGATATTAAGATGTATATTTTTTTCAATTATTCATAGTAAGACGCAGGTAAGAAATTTTTGGATTGAACATTTGAACAAATTTTTATATTTTTGAAAAACAAATGTTTAAACTCAATTTTTGAAACAAAAACCAAAATATCGTAAAATATTGTATTTTTCCAACTCCAAGAAACTTTTGTTAAAAAATGAAAATAATATTTGATAAGGGTACAGATCTCCGAAACGCGTCTTCTCAAAAAGATCTTCAAATAAATACGCTACCACTGGTATTAGCAACAAATGGAATAATTGCATCCATTTACCAGTCCAACTAAAATAATTTTCTTTAAATTATTTTATTGAACATTAATTAAGTGGCTTTAAACAAAACAATATCTCCAAAAAGGTATGTAACTCTATAGAAAATTCAATATTTTTATTAGGTAACAAATTCTACAGCAACAAATTAGAGATATGTGTACAGAGATTAATAATATTCAAGAACATTTTAATTAAAAAAAAAAAAAAAAAACAACAAATTATTAGAAAAACTTCTAACCAATTTGTTATCAATCTACAAAACTAAACAACTAATGATACCAATAAGTTGTACTAAAGTTAATTGATAAATGTCTGCTAAAATTAGAAAATCTCCGATAATAACAAAAATGTAAGATAGTTAAAAATCAAAATGAATGGGTTATCAACATGACCCATGCCTGAAGACATAAAAGAAACGATAAGTCCAGGAGAAAAATTTGGCATTCGTTTTGTTAACAAAAATTTTCCAATTGAAAAAATCATCATTAATTTTGAATGTTCACTGAAGCATATTACAATAGCTTTATAATTCTAAATTTAATACAATAGATTTTGAACTGAAACAAAAAATAAATTCTTTTATAAACAAATAAAGATATTATCCTAACCATAGCTGATAAAAGTAATAAAAGCATTATAATGAAAAAGAAAGATTATATTATTAAAGCCTTACAATTGTTAAATGATGAAAAATCATATAAAAAATTTAATTTAGATCCTACTAGAAAAATTCAAGCTAAACTCACACTACTACTAACAAAACTTAAAAATAATAAAACCATTGGTGAAAATCAATTTAATTTCTAGCATAGTACAAATGGTAATGCACTTAAATTTTATGCTTGACCAAAAGTTCATAAAGAAAATTGTCCTTTACGACCTATCATTTCTTTTCCAGGTTCAGGGCTACATGAAATTTCTAAATGTCTAGCTAAATCTCTACAAAAAATTATTGGCAAAACTGAATCTTCTTATTGCAAATTCAAGAATGTTTTTTATAAACAAATTTTTGAACTTCCTATGGGGTCGCCCGTTTTTGCAGCAGCTGCAAATATAGTAATAAAAAGTTTTCAAAAAGAAATTTTTAATAATTTAAACTATAAGATTATTTTCTACTATCGATATATACACGACACATTAATTTGCCTTAAAAAAAATAAAGTAGAGGATATTATTAAAAAATTGAACTCTATAAATGAAAAATTAAAATTCACCATTGACTTAGCGAAAGAAAATGAAATTATTTTTTGTGATTTAACACTAGAAATAGTAAACAATTTGGTTTGGTCGACAGAGCGATAAAATTGACAGATAGTAGATTTTACAATGAAAATTCAGAAATTGTTGAAAATACCTTATTAAAAAATAGTTACCCCACGGATCTGTTAAAACAAAAGATAGCTGAACGTTACAAAACTATTACAAAAGCAATAAATACAAATGAATAAACTATTGATCAAAAGACAATTATAGTAATGCCATTTATTAATGGTTTTGATGAAATTCTGTTCAGAATTTTAACTAAAAAAAGTAATATACGAATTGCTTTTTCTGTTGAAAATACTCCTAATCAAATTCTTTTTCCTAACATTAAAGATCTAACAGATTAATTATATAAAGCAAACACTAACTATAGAATACCAGGCTTGAATTGTAAAGCTATATACATTGGATAATCTTTAAGACACTCAAGGGTTAGAATTAGAGAACATGCACGATCCAAATTAAATAATAAAGATAACACCGCTTTAACAAAACATGCTACACTATACTCTCACAACTTTAACTTTAATGTTGAAGACATTAAAATTTTAAATATTGAACCAAATGAAGAAAAAGATTAACTCTTGAAATTATTTATATTCAAAATGAAATAAACGCTATAAATGACAGAACGGACATCCAAAACATAAGTATTATACATGAAAATCTTATTTCTCAAATTGAAATTTCAAAAATTGTCCTCTTTCCCACTCAAACAGTATCACATGACTCATCACATGACTTATTACATAACCTCAAAATACTGTTATATAATTTTAACTCATAAGTGTCACTTGTCTGTATCTAATTATTTTCTTAAAATGTAACTAAACTACTTAAAATAATCCAGGATTTCCTCCTGAGATTATAAACAATATTTTCTTATAATGATCTACAATTATTTTTAACACAAATACAAACTTAATCTGCAGAAATGACGTAAATTAAAAAAAACTTTGAGAATCTTTTATAGGTTATAGAGTTACTTTAATTTATTTATACAAAAAAACTCTTTTTAGAAATACATCATTTAGTATGAATTTATATTTAACACTGTTATTTATAAAACACTTTCAACTATCTTCAGTTTCAAAAACCAGGTAAATATATTATCTCTTTGAAGGTTAGATTTCTTCACTAAATCATGCCATAAAATTTATAAAACTATAGTGTACAATGTTATTTGTAAAATATCGTTTTTTCCCAGCTCCAACAAACTTTTGTTAAAAAACGAAAATAATATTTGATAAGGGTACATATATGTACCGAAACGCGTCATCTCAATAAGATCTTGAAATAAATACACTACCGCCAGTATTAGCCAGAAATCGAATAATTGCATTCATTTACCAGTCCAAATTTAAATAATTTAAACAAATCATTTTATTAAACAAAAACATAATTGCTTATGCCATTGGGTATTATTTTAAATAATATTGTTTTCAAATAATGTCAGAAAGTTGTGGTGCTTGTCTTGAATATTTAACATTTTGTCCCTTTTTCAAGTAGTTTAAGGTAATAGTTAATTAAACTTCCAACTCGATTCACATAATATTGACGATTCTGAATGAAACTTAAAAATAAGTCTTTTTTCTTATAAATATATATGTTAAACTTCAAGATTTGATATGAAATTGCTAATTTTATAAATTTTCCAGGCATTGTTTAAAAGATTATTATATCTTGGCATAGCCTTTTGAAGAACTTTGTTATTTTAATAAAAATAGTCAAATTTAAGTTTTTCATTTTCTGAAAAAAGCACGGTACGTAGGACAGATTGCACAATACACATTTTATATCAAAAATATGGATTTTAATAAGCTCAACGTTGCAAATCCCCAAAAAATTATTTTTGTTTATTAATTGGCTTTCATCATCATAAACTGTATTTTCTGAACAACTGGAAACTATTTCGATAACTTACAAAAAGTCTCAAATTTACAATTATTTTTCCACTCATTATTATTCCTGAAACAATTACAGTTGGATCAAACAATTTTTTTCTTATCTGTAAATAGTCATTATTTATCGGGATAAATGATACAGTTGATGAATTTCAATAATAATATTTCAAACTCAACATATTTGGAAACTAATTATTTGCACAATTTTTTTCGTTTAAACTATTTCTCCTCAGTTTTTTTCTCAAGTTAAGGACACAATTAACAAATTATGAAAGTAATTTTTTGAGGATATTTGCCAATTGCCTAATCAATTTTTATTCGTTCAAACAATTTTTTCATCCTGTAAATCGTGAAATATGTTCATTTAAGTTAGAAATATCATTATTGAAATTAATCAACATTATTTACACGAAACTAATATTTTGCATTTTGTAGAGCATTTCCGGATACAATACAAGAGGATTGGGGTCGTCAAAATTAAAAGTTACTAAATTTGAATTATTCCTTGAACATTCACTAAGAGGCGGTCAAGCTTTAATTTACAACAAATTAATAAAATCTACTTATTTTCTTTTATTTTTCCGAAAAGTGAGCTTCTTTCATTAAAAATCTCATGATAATTTTAAATCCGGAATACTAGTTAATATTAACCTATTTGAAAAAACAATGGAATTTATTTTTTCCTAACAGAAACAAATTTCCTAAACGGGAAAGGAGGTATCCACCACCAAAAATCGAAAGTAAAATTTTTACAGGGGTTAAATTAATGTTCTAGTTGAAAATTTAACGGTTCTGAAGAAAATTAATATTTTAAGTTCTAAGATTTAACAATTTGATAGAAAGTTATTATTTTGTTAAAAATTCGATTTTTAATATAAATCAAGCGGTTTTTAATTCCTAATTACAACTTTTTCTGGAAATATTATCTATTATATTTATTGTTGAAAATTCATATTTTTTTGTTTAAAATTAATTTCATTGATTGAAATTTGAACTATCTTTCGTAAAAGCTTAGATTTTTGGTTGATTCATAATTTAAGTTCAAAATTCGTTTTCTTCTCTTTTTAAAAGTAATTTTATTTTTTACCCAAAAATGTAAATATTCCAATAAATATGAATAATATTTCGCTACGTAAAATTCGACATTTTCAGTTGAACACTTTATTATGTCGTTTGCGAATTAATTTTTTAAATTTGCATTTTAACCACTGTGTTTTTAAATGAAAAGTTTTTTTTAACTTAAAAATGTACTGTATTGACACAAGATTAGTAATTTTTGTAAAAATGCTACTTCTTTATTGATATTTAAACTACTTTATTATTATATTTTCAAATAATTTTAAATTGTTTAAAAAATCACTGTTTGTTCAAACAATTTCACTCCCTCCTAATATCGTGAAAAGTTTGTATCTTTCAGGACACACAAAAGAAACATACATATCAAGTAGATAACAGAAATTTATCAGTGAAACTTTATTCCACGTTTTGTGAAATATTAAATTTTTTTATTCTTGTTTGTGAGATAAACTTAAAAGATGAGGAAGCTAAACTTAATATTTGGTTTCGCGGCCTCCAACATGCTATCTTTTATACATATTGTCATTATTTCGAATAATTCAAAAGGTTCTTTTGGTCTGATTTTCTGCATCTTCTGAATACGGAAAACCCTTAGATTTTTAAACAACAATCTTCCTCATTCGACTGCACTAATTTTAATTTTTTTGTCGGTTCACAAAATAATGAAGATTATTTATGTTCTTCTCCTACTCACGTTTCTGGGATCAATTTATTTTAACAGCAAGTATACTATAATATTATTATTGTTATTGATAGAATTTTATGATCAAACACTTATATTTAATTTCCTGGAATTTAAATTGTGCGTAATGCAAACCGAAATTTTATTTTCCCTTTAAGTTTTAAAAAATAAAAGAAAAGAATTTAATGAGACAGCCTAATAGACAATACCTTTAAAAAACCTTTTTTTCAGAACACCCTACTATCCAACAAGAAATTGCGAATTTAAACAATTTTCTTTCAGAATTAGAGGCAAGAAATAACATCCTACGTCTAAAATTATCGAACAACAAAATAGTGCGTGGAAGTTTCAATAGAATGTACGAAGACCGAATAGTACCTTATGGGGTAACTCTACCAATACCCCGTTGGATGCAAACTCGTCCACGGACAATCAGCACCATGGAGGTTTTTATACACGATCCTTCAGAGCAATATTTTGAAGGTAGTTTAAATAGCGCGGACGAATTTCATCAGGAAACTGATCCCACGGATACTCCAAGGTACGCTGAAATAAAATTCACAATTCAAGTATGGGGAACTCAAAATTTCAATCGATACAGGCGACCAAATTTGTTTAACTCAAGGATCATGAGGAGAGTTCCTCATCCAACCGTATCCACGATTTATATAATGATGCTAAATGGTGACATTTATTCATCATTGATCATATTCAAGAGAACTGTGCAAACAAATAGAACCGTTGTCGGTAGACCCGTTGCTAGTGGTGACCTTGAAAATGCACGTCTTCTTCATGGACACCTTGTTGGTGGAATTGCTGTTGGTAGTCCCATTTACCATGGAACCGTTTGGGGTGAACGCATTGGTCCTCCACACGATCCACATGTTTAATTGTACTCTTGCAATATTATTTACTGGAAGTTGTGTTTATCTTGTTGGTTTTTCAATTACAGTAGAACCTCGATTATCCGGTCTTATATTATTCGAGGCTCCGCATTATCCGAGACTCCGCGTTATCCGAGGTTCCGCGTTATCCGAGGCTCCGCGTTATCCGAGGCTCCATCTTATCCGAGACTCTGCGTTATCCGAGGAAACGGGACTCATTCAGGCACTCCGCAATAACCGAGGTGTATGCTCGGAGAATCAATAATCAAACAGATGAAGCTGCTACGTCTAATTCTGGATAGGCTCATTAGTACGAAATTATTATTAAATTAATAAATAAATAATGATAAATCCACATTTGCAAGTTGTTGAATTTATTTGCTGAATGTCTATATTTATTTTCTATTAAAAAAATATCAAAAATAGATAACTCTTCCGAATTTTGTACTTCTTCCGTATTATCCGAGTTTTCGCTTATCCGAGGTATCTTTCCTCCACATTACCTCGGATAATAGAGGTTCTATTCTACTGTTAAAAACCTGGATTTAATGTCAATTTTAAAAATGGGCGGGGCATTAAATCGAAAGTCTCTTAACTATTTTGTCTCTCTCCTGTTTTTTCCCCATTGCGCGGCGTCAATTCTCGGAAACATTAAATTGAGGATCAGGGAATCCAGGTTTGACTGTATTTAATCCATTTCTTTGTTTATAATTATTTCAGTTTTTTGTAGCTGTCTCTATTTCCTATATAATATTGATGAAGAATCAAGAAATTACGTACATTCAATCGTATACATAAATAAAATTTCTGTTTAGGTATATTGAAGCATTATTTATTCCAGAGATTTCGAGAAAAATGACATTTCTATTATGAAGCAGATCTAAAATTTTCTTATAAATTTATAACTTCTGTTCATGTATATTTTTCCAAAGGCCATCTACAAAAGAGTCAACCTAGATTTGGAAAAAGTGACTTGTTTGTCAGTTCAAGTAGAATTTTATTGCCGTTATTGTTGTAACTATTAACTCTGAAGGTGATGCAAATAAGAAATTTTTTAGATATGACAATGAGTTCAATCTGTTTCTCCTCATTCTCTATTTAAATTTTCATCTAAAAAGACCTCTAAAATTTCTCTCTAAAATTTCGCAATCCTTGTTCTTGAAAACCTGATTTAATTTTTAAGACACAATTAATTGTGTTCTTTCAAAATGGCAATTCTTAGCTGATTTTCGATTTTTTTAGAAGCATGCAGCAATAAATTTTTAAAAGATTTAGGTGGCCCGAAATCTGATTTTTTTGTTTCATTCAATCCAAAGATTGAAGAAAAAATATTTTTTTTCTATTTTTGTTCTTGTTTTTGTTTATCTTCGTTGTCCTGCGAAAAGCTAGATGTCGGAAAAAGTAGATTTTCTATGATGTTAAGAATAAAAATATTATAACTGATGTCATTTTAAATAAAAAACATTATTTTTTATAAAAGATATTAAAATTTATAAAAAACCAATAATTTTAACTGTACTTTTTGACACTCAATTTTCTCTCGCCGTTGTTTCTTACCAATTTTCGAAAAATGATTGCATTTTGATAAATGACAGCTGATTTTTTCGGGAAAAATATTCTCTACAATTCTAACTTTTAATTTTTAAAATAACTATATAGACTGAAAATATAATTCTTGGTTAGAAAAATTTGTTCTTGAAATAAATAAGCAGTCATTTATTAAAATGCAAACATTTTTCAAAAATTCTTAAGAAGCGGGAACAAAAAAATATATCATTGTAAAAACATAGTCAAATTAATGTTTTTTGTTGTTCTTGTGAATTTAAACATTTAAAATTAAAAATCATGTTTTTTATTTGGAATAACATTAGTTATAGATATTTTGATTCCTAAAATCATAGAAAAACTCTTTTTTAAGAAAGCTGACATTTGACACGACAACTAGCGTAAAATTATCTTGAAAAAAATTGTTTTCAACGAAAAAATAATACTTGACAATCAAAATTTGTTCATAAACAAAATATATAAGCAGCTGCCTGGTGTGGACATTTAAAGGCAAAAAGAAATAGTTTTATCTCTTTAATTTTCTAAAATTATGTCGCCAGTGATGATTAACGATGGAAAATTATCATCCGATATTTTTGATTAATTTTATATTTACATGAGACGTTGGAAATGGGTAGTTATTTGATCAACATTATTTTTCTGACATTATTTTATGTATTTAACTTTTTGACTGGTACCGGCAGTCTATCAACTCCTTAAAGAAAATTTGATCAAATACAATAAAAAAGTAAGTTCTTTAAAAACATTTTTCTAATAATTTTTAATGTACGAAAAATGAAAATTCAAATTGAGTATCGATACGAATCAAGATCGATACATATCTCGATTGCCATCATCAATAACCAAGATGGCGGCGTGTACAATCCTTGTTGATTAAATTTAAATCTTGTGACAGGCAGTGAAAATAGAAAATAGGGGAACTTGTGCTCATGTCAAATTATTATTTTCGAAAATACTTCATTAATAAATTGTCGAGGGTACGTAACAATAAAAGTTTAAATAATTTATTTAGTGAATATTAACAATAGTTGAATAAAGTGTACAAATTTGAAAAACGTATTTAAATTGAAAGCATGTTAAATAATATTCTTTTGAACCTTTATATTTTATATCTATTCAGAAAGCGTGATAATTATAAGTGCTTTCTGATTGAAAATATTAAAAACCGTAGAATTAAAACTTGAAGCGTTAAAAATTAATGTTTTATCAAAGAATCAATCATTGTGGTCTCGAAATAGTTTTGAGGTTAGAATAAGACCAATAATTTTTCGCTCAAACAAACCTCTTCTATTAACTATTGTTTTATTATGATTGTCATGAGCCCAAATGATTAATATTTTCAATCGTTGCGAAATTTCTTTCATCTTTCTGAAACATTTTCAATCTTAAATATTCAAATTCTTTTTAACATTTAAAAAAATTTTTCTCAAATCTTTTGCAAGGTTTAAAATCTCTGAAATAGTTTGAAATCCTTTCAAATATTTTTAAAATAATTTCCCAGTGGGCACAAAATTTGGCGACGTCTTCACGACATCGTTACGACGTATTTACGACAACTTTACGACATCCTATGTCCATGTTGTTAAGGTGTCTTTACGATATCGTAAATAAGTCGTATGATCTGACGATGTCTTTGCGATATCACAAAGACAATGAAACGACATAGACATAGGATGTCGTAAATATGTCTTAAAGATGTCGTAACGATGTCGTAAAGACATTGCCAAATTTTGTGCTCACTGGGTTAAATCTTTGCCATTCATTTCAAAATATTTACAATCTTTTTGAAATGACAATTAAATTTTATTATTATCTTCGAATGTTGAAAATATTTTGGAATATATCAAATCAATGTAAAATACTTTAAAATCTTCCAAAGGTTTTGAAACAGTGAAATGTTATAAATTATTGTAACATTTTCTTTATCTTTTTGAAATATGTGGTATATTCATAACTATTTGTACATGTTCTTACTCTTTGTAAAGGTATTCTAACATATTAAATTTTTTTTTTTAAACACATGGTAGAGAAGTAGACAATTGTACTGTTGAGTGTACACTAGGGTGGTCAAAACAATTATTTTCAAGCTACAGAAAAAGACCCCCCCCCCCTTAAGTTTCTATTTTCAGAGAAAGAAAATCCATGATTTTTGGATTTTCTAAATTCGAATATTAAGATGTGCCAACGGGCACTTAAAAATCATATTTAATTAACATAGGAAAATTTCGAAATTTTTTCGATAACAAAAAAAAGGTAATTTAATGGAGCACAAAAAATTATTTTTCTGACTGCGTAGTGTGTAGAAAGAATACGTTTACCACTTTTTGATTGTCTAAACAAATATAATTTGTTTCATTAATTACTTTTCCTAAAATACTTTCCAAATCGTAAATAATTCTGTGTCTTCTATTTTATTTCATTGTTTTCATTATCAAAAAATATCTGCTTGAGCAAATAAAAATTCTTTCAACAAATATAAATTTGTTAAAACTTTATAAGGAATGTTCCAAAATTATGTAATTATTCAACCAAATGTAGCATAGGATACTAACTTAAAGAAAGTAGAGATCTCTGGCTCCATTTTTAGAAATTTTGAAATTAAACAATAATTAACTGTTGCTATAATTACATAATGTTTTTAAAAAAATGTACTACTGTAATAATTAACAATGGTTCAAAAAGTCATGGTAAATATGAACATTGTTCGTTAGTAATTATTTGTATGAAAAAGAAGACGGAAATTTTTTAAAAGTAACAATAATACGTGAAAATGTAGTTTTTAAATTTTTGGATCATATTTGGGGCGCTGCGGGGACGCTGGCGGTGGGTTAGAAATAAAAGTTATTAGTATGGTTTTATTTCGTAGGCACTCCTCTTAAATCCCTAAAAAACTTGGAAACGTTCGATGTAACTCTAAAACATGATATCAATTTTCCGAAAATTCAAAATTTCCTCATGTTAACTCAATGTTAATATCAGAATTTCGAAAAACCAAAAATTATGGATTTTCTCTCTACGAAAATGGAAACTTTTTTGGGAGGGAGGGAGGGGGGGGGGCAGTGTTGCCCTCTAGAGTGAAAAAACAATATATTTCAAAAAGATAAAGAAAATGTTACAATAATTTAAAACATTTCACAACGATTGAAAATATTAAATTGATTTAGCAAAGATTAAAAATATTGGAAAAGATTCAAGAAATATTTTATGTATCGAAAACTGTATCAAAACCTTCGGAAGATTTTTAAGTATTTTGCATTGATTTGATATATTCCAAAATATTTACAACATTCCAAGAGAATAATAAAATTTCATTGTCATTTCAGAAAGATTGTAAATATTTTGACCATAACCATAAAAAGTTGCTATAGAAATTTAAATAAAAAACAATTTCTTCCTAAAGAAGAAAAAAAATTCCTTGTTCGAGCAAAAATAGAAAAAAGGAAAGCAAAATGAGAAACCAAACAACCAAATCCCCTTCCTTTACTTTCTTATTTCTTTTGTATTTTTTATTTTAAGTATTATCAAATTACAAGAACAAAAAAAAACATTTGTGAAAAAAATTTTACATTATTATCGTCCGAAAAAGAAATTTTTCTTTTTTGGGAAATTTTCTTTTCTTTTAAATTTCAGTAGGAACATTTTATGGTGGTTGTCCAAATTTAGTCGTTGGATTCTTGGTTTTATTTTCAAGAATTCTGCATATTAGTTTGGCTATTTAAAAATACATAGGATTTGAAATTTAAATTTGATCTCAAATTTCCTCAAATTTTAATTTAGCTGACTTGGATTGGAGGTCATTTTTTCCCGTATTCCCCTTTTTTAACATTATATTTTCTATTAAAATCAAAGTTACACGCGGTCCTTAGGCTTTTAGAAAGTTAAGATTATGGTATGATATCACTACAAAATTAAGAAGTAGTATCCTTCAAAAAAAAGTTTTTGATTGATTGTAGAAAAAATTATGTTTTATCTCAAGAAATATTTTTCATGGGTAACAAATTTCAAGATTTAGCCTTTTACAGAAATTGGCGCAATTGAAAATGTGAAAATATTTTAAACAATTTAAAGATTCAATACTAAATTAAGTAATTAAAAGTGTGCGTGATCATGGTAATTTTTTTGAGTGAAAAATTTCTAGAATCAGAAGTTATTTAGAAGCATCTTTGATTGATCAGCAAACCAATATTATCTCTAAATAGATAATCTCGTAGTTCCCCCACTTGTTGATTGCGTTGCCACAGTTTCAAAGAAAAACTGGGAAAAAGCACTCCTGCTTTTTTTGCACTTTTGGCTACTCATCGACTTCTTTGTGCAAGAAGTGTGTAAATCTATCCGTGGTGGGTAAACATAAACGGAGTTCGCGGAGATACAGTATTGATACGTCTGTTGACGAAGATTATTGGCGCTAATTGTTTAAAGTGGTCAAGAAATAAAGCGAAACGCAAAAATAAGTGACGCTATCGTTGAAGTTCTACTTCGCCATCTTCGTTAAGAGATTCAAGTGTATCAGGTATTAGCCGCCATCTTAAACAAATCTTAAATCTGTGAGGTCTCACCTCTCAGAAACAATATGAGTTTGACCCATTTCGTATACAATGGCTCTTAAACATTGTGGAAAATCAGTTTTTCTTGAGTAAATCGTCTTTCCTTCATACACGCTCTCAACCTGTAGATAGGATAGTTACGATTGAGACACTCCAGCAGCCTTTTCTTATAAATGCAAACTTGTTTTTGAAACAGATCGAGGTAGCCTTCGAAAAAATCAAAGGTCACGCTTTACTTCAAGAAATCGCGTATACTCTTGTGAAATTTCGAAGCAGAAAGTAGATCATCCACTATCTTTAAAAATAGAACTAAGGCAACGTCTTTTAAATTTGGTACCTCCGGCAAATATCTCGAGCGTTCTCGAGGTGCAACAGGTGACGCCTGAAGCTGCTGATTCTCAAATTAAGAAAACTAAAGACGTCATTCCTAATGATCTTGATAAATGTTGCCTGGAAGACATGGCCCTTTCGCCGGCTGTCCTGGAGGACATTGACATCCACTGGGCGGACATTATTAAAATTGTTCTTCCTTCAGAAGAGAGAGCAACATTCGTCCTAGAATATCCGCCACCGGTTAATTGCTTGAATATCGACTCTCTAAAGCTCAACAATGGAGTCAAACTAGCTTTACAAAAAGCTAAAAACACCCTTTCAAGGGATGAAAAGATCCTGTCAAAGCAAAAGAGTTTGACAGCTAACACTTATGCTGTAGGCAGATCCATTATGATGTTCGTCAAAAGGGATGCTAATCAAGAAGGGGAAACTGTGGATCCTCCAATTCAGAACCTAAGTGAGGCTTGTTGCTTTCTCACTGGTCTACAATACGGCGATTTACAAATAAGAAAAAATTTGATAATCGCTAATATGGATCCTTCTTAGAGGACATTACTGAAAGCTACAAAGATGAATCTTTTTCTATTCGAAAAAGATCTGCCGAAGACTTTGAGGCCTGTTAAACTACTCGTGAACTAGGCCAGTGTCTTGAGACCTGCCAAATCTCAGACATCAGGGATATCAAAAAACGTGAGGGGCCCGCCTCGTTGTCAAACGAAGCCACATTTTTTGACACAGGGCGGGTAGAAGAAATGCTTCACAGGCCCTCCGAGATCTTAGAATCAGCGCAAACAGGACTACAAAAAGGCACCATGCAAGAGCACGAGGAGACATAAGACGTTCCTGTAAGTATAATTTCTAGAAGATTACATTCTTTAAAAAAATGGGTGGCTCTACCTCAACTCAACTGTTTTTGATAACGCAGTTTTTTCTATCACCAAAAGATTTTCTAAACAGTTATCAGGTTTTCCAATAGAATTTCCTTTATCTCCCATATTATCAAACTTCGTTATGGAAAATGTGGAAGAAAGCCTTATTAAAATTATCCTACAACCAATTCTTTATAAACGTTTCGTTGATAAAGTATTTACAATTGTACCCACTAATAAGATTACAGAACTTTTGAACGTATTTCACAGTATTGATGATTCTATTTAGTTTAGACTGAAGATGGAAAAAGCAAATGATGTCAGCTGTATCTGGAATTGTTTTGATTTTGCAAATATATTATTTAGATTAAAATAAAATGTATTAGTGAAATTTTATTTAACCTCCAAGAAATACTACATTTCTTCACTCTTGTGTGTCAGAGAAACTTAAGAAGATAAGAAAGCTAAACCTAATGTTTGTTTTCACTGCCTCAAACATGCAATCTATAACACACATTGCCATTGCCTTGAGAAATCCAGAAGGTTCTGTTGGATTACTTTTTTCAATAAATTTAATCCGGAAATTTTTAGATCTTAAAATGACAATCTTTTTTATTTAACTGCCTCAGTCTTGAGGAATAAAACAAAAACCTGAGGCATTAGATTAGCTTAATAAAAATATTACACATAATAGCAGACATTTTTTGAAAGTTAGCGTGGATTCACAAAAGAATGAAGATTATTTCAGTGCTTCCACTACTCACTCTCCTGGGATTTCTTTATTTTAAAGGCAAATATACTTTAATGTTATGATTATTATTCATTAAAAATATTACATATGTACATTTCGTCTATCATAATTAAATTCTAAAAACCTTCGCGTTTGAATTGTTCATTGATAAATAAGCCAGAGTTTCAAATTTTTTGGGCGCACAATAAAGACATCACCTTAGAAAAAGCCTTTTTTATAAAACTCTACTATTTTTTAAAAGTTGCTTAACTCAATTTTTTGCAGAATTAGATGCAAGAGCCAACTTTGTACGTCTAAGATTAAAAAACAACAACATACTGGAAGGAAGCTTTAGCCGAATGTACAATGACCGAGTAGTTCCTCGTATGCAAATTATACGAGTACCCGATTGGATGCAAACTCGACCATTGAATGTCAACACCATAGAGTGTTTTATACATGACCCATCGGAGCAATATTTTGCAGGCAGTATACATACCGAGAATGAAGCTCATCATCAAATTCTTCCCAGGGATATTCCACGTTACGCTGAAATAAAATTCACAATTCAAGTATGGGACACTTTGAATTTCAAACGTTACAAGCGAACAAATTTCATTGACACAAAGATTAAGAAAAAAAAAGTTCCCCCTTCAACCAGAAACACGATTTATATAATGATGCTGAATGGTAACATCTATAAATCATTTCTCAAATTCAACAGAACTGAACCAACAGATGAACCCATCCTCGCTAGACCCGTTGCCACGGGACCTCTTGAAGGACAATACTTTATTCATGGAGATCACTTTATTGGTGGAATCGCTCCTGGTATCCCCATTAGACATGGAACTTTTTGGGGTCACCCCCCTCCCCCTTATCCTCCACAGAATCCATAGTTTTGATTGTGCTGTGCATAAAATTTGGTGTTGACCAGGGTATAAATATTCAGTTGAAGATGTAAATAAGTAGACAGTATTGATTTCGGGTCAAAATAGACATATTCAATTTGAACTGCGAGATTTCTCAGAAGCACACTTTACTTTGCGACTGTTCCTTGACAGTCCTCTTTAGAGGAATTTGCAAAAAATGAAACAGACGCTAACCTAGTTTTAGTTCATAATAAGATTGGTTGATAAGTTAAGGAAAAAACTGAATTTGATTGCTGGGTGGTGTGAAACATACAAGCTTGTTTATGTCTCTAACAATTTTAATTTCAAAACTAAATCCGACCAGCTGATGGAAACGTAAAGTTTGCTACCGATGATCAGATTAAATTAAATAGATCAATTTGGACCACTAATGAATACCATTTACCTATTCACATCTTTAACCAAAGTTTCGATTGTGCTGTTGCAATATTTTTAAATAATTATGTACATTTATTCATGTGAATAAATAAAGGTGTCATTCAAAAATATTAAAGCATTATTTATTTCAATTATTTTGAAGCAAGTATGGTATTCCTATTGTACATAAGATATAGAATCAAATGTGTTCTTAAAATTCTCAGTGCTTTAATTATTTACACTCAAAGAAAAATGTACAATTTCTCGAATATTCATTATTGATTTCTAGTTTCTTTTCAACTATATTATTCGAAAGGTTATCTAAAAAAAGCAAGTGACCTAGATTGCTCTTAATTCACTTGTTTTTCATTTAAAGTAGGCTGTTATTTTGTTTATTGTTGAAACTATTAACTTTGAAAGTGAAGCAAATAAGGAAAATTTTTAGATTTGACAATGGCAAAATTCTTTCTCTTTACACACTATTTACATTTCTATCTAAAAATGTGGTGTAACTATTTGTATCTAAAATCTCTGAACCAATGTGCAGAATTCCTAGTAATACATCAAGGATTCGATGTCCAAATTTGGAAAACCATCATAAAATGTTTCTATTGAAATTTAAAAAACATAACAATTTGTCTAAAAAGAAAAGAAAAAAGTTTATTTGCTTGAATAAATATAATAAAAAAGGAAGAAAAATGAAAAGGCAATCAACCGAATCCCCTTCCTTCTCTTTTTATTCCTTTTTTCTTGTCACATTCTCATCGGAATGGGAAAGTATTGTTTTTACTGGAAAAATAACTTTCGCAGGACTTCATCAAATGTCCAGTTTTTAGGCCCCACGGAACAGAGAAAATAATTTTTATGTCGGTGTCTATCGTGGCTTTCACTGTTGTTGTCATGGTCATTCTTGTAGTCTGTAAACACTGACAATTAAAGGAATTATTCTGTTTAGTTGCCCTATGTCACACTTAATGAGAATACGAAAAAGGACGGTTTTGCTAGCCAGGTTGTTTCTGACGAAATTTTAAAAAGTTAGAAAATTTTCAAAAATTTTGATACCACTTTTTTAATATTTAAAAATTCTGTGTGCATCTGTGTACAGTAAACAAAAATACAAATGACTTATTCCTGAAACTTTTTTTGATAAAAAGAAAATTACCGGTTAAATAGCATTTTCAGAATAAATAAAAAAAACTAAAATAAACATTTTGAGCCTAAAAACGCATGATACGAAGAAACGTTTAGAGAAGAAAAACGTTGTTTTCAGATGTGAATACAAGATCATAGCAACAACCTTTTAAATTTTGTTAAAAAAATCTAAATTTTAAAGTTTGGTTGTACAAAAAATAATTAATTATTACATTTTCATCCATAATAAGAAGATATTAGTTTATGTGAAAATTGACTTTCGCATATTCTATCAAATGTTGTCGTTTTGAGGCCTCCTGAGACAGAAAAAAAAGTGTTTACCTCAGTGTCTGTCTGTGGGTGTCAAATGTATACCGGATAACTTTTGAAACAATAAACGGATTAGATTGGGATTTTTCACACAGTTTGAGGGACCAAACAGAAAGATAGCAAAAAAACTAATAAAAAAGCAATAGCACTATTTTGTAGTCAAACAAAGCAAAACACTTAAAGAGATAGATCGAGGAAAATTGTGCACCTAAAAAGGATCTACTTTGTCATGAAATTCTTTTTTACAGGGTTAGTAGCTTTTGTTTTATTTGTGAAAAATAACACTGAAAATTGTAAAAATTAAATTTGTGTACAAATTATACAAGCTACGGGAATAAATGACAAAAAAATTCATTCAACCGAAAACGAATAACAAATTTTTCGAAAACATTTTTTTTAAAGGAAGCGTAGTTTTTCTTTTAATCGTAAACAAACGGAATTGGAAATAAAACATTATAAAAACAAGGTAATAGGAAAAAGTGTGTTTCAATTTTCGTGCGTATTATGAATTGTTATGACGCTAATTTATTGAAAAGCCTACGTTTCGGCAATCATATAGGACCCTTATAAAGGTTAAATTAAAAATAAAATTAATTAATTTGAGGACGCAGGAACAGGAACGAAAAGACGATGCGCTCTCCCTGACACTTAATAATTAAGAGAGGAAGTGAGTGTCAGGAAGGGAGCATCGCGGTTTCGTTTCTGTTCCTATATGCTCGAGTTATATTATTTTTGTATTTTTGCCTCGATAACGTTGCTGATTTTTATTCAAAATTTTTGTTCATTGTGATTTAATAATAATGATAAAAAAAGACAAAAAAAATAAAAAGAGAAGGAAAAGGAGTTGGTTGGTTTTCATATCATTTTACTTTCCTCTTTTCGTGTCCATAATTTCTTTTATTTTTTAGACAATTTCTATTTTCTTTTTTCAAATTGCATTAGGAACATTTTATGGTGGTTATTTAAATTTGTTCGTTGGATTCTCAGGTTTATTTTAATAAATTCTACACATTATTTTGTTAATTAGACGTCAGGTAGAATTTTAAATTTAATTTCAATCTCGTTTAAAATTCTCAAATTTCATTCTCGCATCCATTGCTATTGATAATCAGACTGAATTTTTCAGACACAATTCATTGTGTAATTTTATAATAATTAAGTATGAAGTTTTTCCTAGATAAGGGTGCCGAAAGTATTAGTTCCGACACGTTCGTAATTATTTGTTTGAAAAGTTTTTGTTGTGGTTTGATAATAATAAAAATAACGAAACAAAATAAAAAAGAAAAGAAAGGGGATTTTATTCGTTTCTTTCTCATTATTTTTTTAATTGTAAAAGACAATCTTCAAGTGAGAAAGATCAATTCTAAAATATGTTTTTTCACCAAAAAATTTAAATTGAAATTAAAGAGATGAATTTTCAACTAAAATAATAAATCTTCAACAAAAAAATATTTTTTTAATGAACTGAATGAAAAAAATCTTTCAAACAAAACAGTTCAAGTTGCAAGCATGAATCTTTTAACACACAAAAAAAGTTTTTAAGAAAAAAAATAAAATTTTCAATCCAAAAAGAAGAATTTTTTTAACCAAAGAAGATAAATTTTTAACAAAATAGTTTATTTGTCTACAAAATAGTTGGAATTTTACTCATGAAAGGTGAAATTTGTGCTAAAACAAAGGAAGTTTTAATACCAAAAATTAAAATTTTTTTAAAGTTAAATTTTCAATTAAATAGTTGCATTTGTATCCGTTAAAGATTAAGCTTTGCTTAAAACAGATGAATTTTCAATTAAAAAGAAAAAAAAACAACAAATTTCCAAATAATAGTGAAATTTTTATCCAGAAAGGATTTTTGTTCTATTTTTAACCCATAAATATTAAATTTAAACAAAAAGTAAACTTTCTAGAAAAATTTTACAAAAACAGTTAAACTTTTAAGTCAAAAAGACAATTTTAGAGAAAAAAAAGATTTGAATTGACTTTTCAACACAAGAATACGAATTTTAAATAAAAAGTAAATTTTCTAGAAAATAATTGAATTTAAAAAGATTAGTTTTATTTTTATTTAAGGAAGATGCAATACATCTGATAAAAAAGATCAACTCTTGAATAAGAGTGACAAACTTTTAGAAAAAATATAATATTTTTTAGCTAAAATAGATTTTAGTTGACTTATCAGCAACAAAATATCAATTTTGAACCAAAGATTAATGTATTACAAAAATAGTTGATTCTTTAACCCAAAAAGACGAATTTTTACAAAACAGTTGAATTTGAAAGCAAACAGAACGCCTATTTGCTAAATTAATAAACTTGCTAAATTTTCAAACCAATAATAAAATTTATGACTGAAAAGATAATCTTCAGCTGAAAGTCTTTGCCAATTTGCAAAAATTCCGTACATAAGTGAAGGGGTCTTTCCCCCCTTCCGAAACAAATTTTAACAAAATGTTTTGGCCCCCTCCCCCATTTCGCTGTAACGAAATTGAAGTAAGGTCTCTTTCGTGTTAATTAGACTAGATGGCAAATAATTTTTTTTTAATTTAAAATAAAAATTTTTCATGAAAAAAGGTCTTTCTTTTTTCGCTCCACAAAGAATCGAACTACAGAACTTCGGATTTCTGGTCGGGTGCTTTTCCATTAAGCTATTAGGAAGATCAGAATAAGAATCCTAATACCTAAAAATAACGCTATCTTTTATCTAGGTGTTAATGGTACAAGTAATTATTTAAAATGAATCTGTTATATCATCAATGAATGGTACTTTATTCTGTGGTTCGATTCCCAGTGGAATGAAAAGAGAAAGATATTTTTTTAAAATTAATTTCTTTTTTGCAGATTGTAAGTCACTTTGAATTATTCTTTTCATCAATACCTAATTTTTTATTTACATTTGTCATATAGTCTAATGTATCTGCAAGCAAGAAGCGCAGCCAGGAGATTAATTTATGGTTAACATCAAACTTTAGCCAGCGCTTTTGCACGCGATCGGATTGGGCTGATCTAGGCTTTTTTGAACGAATTAATTGTTTTAAAGAAATAACTATAAACTACATTAAAAATGATAAAAAAGCATATGATTTTTGTATTTATTGTTAATTGTTTCAAGAATGTAATGTCTAAAGTTTTTTACTCATGTTAGTCAGAGAAATTAAAAAAAATGAGAAAGCTAAACTTGATTTTTGTTTTCGCTGCTACGACCATACACTCTATAACACATATTGTTATTACCTTGAAAAATCAAGAAGGTTCTGTTGAAATGCTTTTTAAAATAAATCCAATCCGGAAATTTTCAGATCTTAAAACATTGCATAAAAAACAGTACACAAGTATAGCAGACATTTTTTGACAGTCATTGTTGATTCACAAAAGAATGAAGATTATTTTGGTGCTTCTTCTACTCACTTTCCTAGGATTTCTTTATTTTAAAGGCAAGTATACTATAGTGTTATAATTATTATTTATTAAAAATTTTTAAATGATATATTTTGCCTATCATAATTACATTTAAAAAATGTTTATGTTTGAATTATTCATTTACAAATTAGTCATACCTTCAATTTTTTTTGAGCGCACAATAAAGAGATAGAAATAATATTGCGAAAATTCGGAACGCGTCAACAATGAATTCTGTAATATCGAACTTACATTTAAAGTCTTGGAATTATACTTCGTCACGCTAGTGGCAACACCAGCTATCTCATTCTTTCCAAGTTTTCAGGAGAGCCAAAAATTTATTTTGCGTCCGTTTGGAATGTCTTATGGGCCAATTCGATGATTGCTGATGATACGGCCCTACCTAGAAATCTCTTGTGAAAGAAAAACGGATTATTGTGGAAAAAGGCTGATAAGATAACATAACAAAAGTTTTTTGAAACGATCTTTATAATTTTAAAAAAACTTGAAAAAGAAATACTACATTCACTTGGGAGAAGATGTGTTAGGCACATAGGAACTTGACATTAAAATATATTATTGCTGGTCAGTTGAAGACCTAGTGACTAGTGAAATAAATGAAAATTAATGGGACGAAGATAAACATCCTACTTTATCATTGTCATTCCTTTAAAAAAAAAGTTAACGACGGGCCGCTCTCCTGCATAGCCATAGTGAAAAGGCTGAGATAGCATGTGTTACCAAACAACTTTAGATATCAATTGTTAACCAAATCACGATTTACGCGCTCCCTGTTGCCTGTATGGAGAAACCAACTTCACCATTCGATTACCCGCCAAATTGAACTTTAGGAACCGTCCTTAACCCGAAACGGCCAAAATATGAGATAGCTGGTGTTGCCACTAGCGTGACGACTTGTGATCCTATCTTTATTTTTTCCAGCAGTCTAAAGAAATGTTCCTCTAAATACATATTTTTCAATCTCCGAAAAATATTCTCTTAAAAAAATGTTGATGGAAGGTCTTAGAAAATCTAAAAGAATTTCATAAGGCAGCCTAATAAACATTACCTTAAAGGAAACCTTCTTCTATAACACCTATTATTTTTCAGATGTTTCTAAATTTTTTTTTTTTCTTGCAGAATTAGATGCAAGAGCCAACTTCGTAAATCTAACATTAAGCAACAGCCTTTTACTGCAGGGAAGTTTTAGCCGAATGTACGAAGACCTAGTAGTGCCTCATGATGAAATTCTCCCAGTACCTCCTTGGATACAAACTCGGCCATCAGCAATCACCACCATAGAGTGTTTTATACATGATCCTTCGGAACAATATTTTGCAGGCAGTTTAGATATCGAGGATGAAGCTCATCACCGAACTGTTCCAAGGGGTACTCCATGGTATGCTGAAATAAAATTCAGAATTCAAATATGGGATACTTTCAATTTCAACTGTTACAGGCGATCAAATATCATTGACAGAAGAATTAGGAGAAGAAGAGTTCCTACAACAACCAAATCGACAATTTATATAATGACGCTAAATGGTAACATCTATGCAGCTTCGCTGAAATTCAACAGAACTGAACCAACAGATGAACCCATTCTTGCTAGACCCGTTGCCACAGGACCCCTTGAACAAGCATTCTTTGTTCATGAACACCTTGTTGGTGGAACCGCTCCTGGTATTCCCATTAACCATGGAACCGTCACGGGTATAGTTATTCGCCCTGCAGTGGATCCATAGTTTTGATTTTACTGTTGTCAAATATTATATACTAAAAGTTCTGATACTTTTTTTTGTATTCAAATTATTGAATTAATCCCATTGTTTGTAATTAATTCAGTATTTTGTGACTGCCCCTGTTTTCTATACAGTACTAATAAACAATCATGGATGTATGTATATTTAATCGTGTGAATAAATAAAGCAATCATTTAAATATATTAAAGCATTATTTATTGTGATGATTTTAAAGCAAGTTAATCCTAGAGCAACCATATAAATTAGATTAAATTACTGAAATCGATAAAAAATTTCTTTTCAATTATTTAAAATAATCAATATTATTTAAAATCCTTTACATTCCCATGAAGTTTTGTAAAGCTCTTGAAAAAGCTAAGGTATTTGAAGAAGAAATGAGCAACCGACCTAGAGTTTTATCACTTGCTTTTAATATAAAGTAGGCTGTTATTTTGGTTATTGTTTAAACTTTTAATTATGAAGGTTAATCAAATAAGGAAATTTTTTAGATTCGTCGCGGACAATAATCTTTCTCCTGTCACTCTTTTTACACTTCTATATAAAAAGCAGTGCAACTATTTGTCTCTAAAATCTCTCAAACTAAAGCGCAAAAAAAGAACAAAATTTATTTTTTTGGACAAAAATAATAAAGCGGAAGAAAATGAAAAGAAAATGAAAAGAAAAATGAGAAAAATTATAAGCACCTTACAGAGTTGCAAAAATAGATGGAATGGAATGGAAGTTTCTAATGTGTTCCCTGAAGGTTTATATTTTTCTTGCACCTTCTTACCTGTTCCTTCACGCACCCTCTATGCACCTACTTGGTGGTGGAAGGGGCACATACAGTTCAAGGTGGGTTCCAAACCACCACGAGCAACAGCTTTAAGTATTTAGAGAAAACCTTTTTCTCCAGAGGTACCGATCCCACGACTCGCCGGAGTTGCTAACATCAAACTTTAGCCAGCGCTTTTGCACGCGATTGGATTGGGCTGATCTAGGCTTTTTTGAACGAATTGTCTTGAATAAATAACTATGAACTACATTAAAAATGATAAAAAGCATAGGATTTTTGTAGTCACTGTTACTTTTTACTGTTTATTGTTACTTAGCCTTGCTAGGCTAGCGTTCACCACATCGGCCGCCGAGGCTCTTCCAAAGTGAGAGGCGGGAATCAAACCAGCAAGCCAACAAAGCGGGTCCACATCCTACGCTTTAGCCCCCACGGCCATCGTCCCACTTTTGCAAAATTAGATAAGAATGGTAATAACAATAATTACAATGTTCGTATTGTGATCAAATTATTCAATAAAAAATTATTTAATTTTTCCTATAATTAAAAAATAAGGGTGACCTATACTTTCGATATCATATTTGCGGTCATCGTTCATTCTATTGGTTAATAAAATAATACATCTATAATTTATAATATATTTTAAGCTCAATGAAAATAAAAATTAATCGATTTGATCTTTCCTGTCCCAATTGCGACTTTCTCCATCCTTTTAAACATTGTAGGATCCCACCAGATGACATGAAATCTCATCAGTATTTCCTGAAATGCCGGAAAATTTATTACAATAACTTATGAAATTCTTTACAATCTTTTTAAATACCCTAAAATATTTCAAATCGTTTAAAATCTACTAAAATCTTTTGCACTCCGTTCAAACTTCTTAAAACTATTGCAAATTCCTTAATATTTTCAAGAATACTTGAAGATCTTTAGAATACTTGGAGTTGCGCCAAAATTGTCATGGAATGATGTCCAACCCATAGATTTTTTGGGTTAATTTATTGACAAAGAATTGACATAAATAAAATTGATCTTTTAATTTGAAAAAGTGACTCCCCCGAAGGTCACTTACACCAGCTCCACACTGCTCTTAATTTTCGGGTATTCCATGCTCCACTGAATTGCGCCGCAAATGCGCTCATATGCATCAACCATATACAAATTTGCGCCTTAAATATCAACGAGTTAATTAATTAATCAAAAAACTCTCTTCAGGCTTTCTAGTAAGACGCAAAATGCGCAAACATGCACCACACATTTTTTTCTACAAATCTTGAAAATTGCCCAAGATACGGTGGTCATGACATCTTGCAGAGTGATGACAAACAAAATAAAAAGTTGTTAATCTGCAGTGATGCGGAATATAGTTATATTCTGACAACTTGGAGTTCTTCAAAATACTTGTCTTGTCATGAAAAAACAATTTAAAAAAAAACTTGAACTAATATTCCGGTAAAGTGTAATCTGTAAAGTTAATTGTTGTCTCAGGTAATTTTTACTTTGGAATGAATAACATGCGCAATTTTCAAGATTTGCAGAAAAAGAAGGTTGCTCTTCTGAGCGTATTTGATGTTTTTCCTGGCTCAAAAGGGATTTTCCGTTTTTTGTTTTAAATTAAAAAAATAAAAATATTATGCAGCTCCTTCCGCGTCAGCTTTTTTACGAAACGATAAAGTTAATTCATAGATCAAAAGAAATTGTTTTTTTTTCAACAACAAAAAAATTAATGAAACCGATCCTGAGTATGGATTGGCGGTTTGTAAAATGCTCCAATCGCTAACTCCACTTCAATACAATTTAATAGAATGCATTCCAATCCTCTTTGATACCTTTCAATCCACTCCAATGCGATCCACTCTTATGCAATCAACTCCTATCTATTTCAATCTATGCAATTCTGATCCAATTCAACTCAATCAAACATATTCTAATCCATTCCAATCCAATAAACTGAAATCGAATTTATTGAAATCCCATTTATTCCAATCTACTCTAATTCAATCTAATTCATTGCAATCATTTTAATTCCATTAAATTCGGTTAATTCCAATTAGTTATAACCTAATTAATTTTAAGCTACTACAATTCAGTCCAATCCATTTTAATTCACGCGGAAAATTAAAAAACAGGGAAAACTGCGTTGCTTGGTATAGTGATATTGTTAAAAAGCAATAAGATAAAAAAGCAGATACATGAAAGATTATCTTTACATTTACCTTTTTAAATTTACCTTTACAAATTTATAAGGTTCTGTTGGACAACTTTTTAAAACAAAGCAAATCCATACATTTTTATATCCTATAAGGACAATCTTTCTCATTTGACTGTCCTACTTTTAGTAAATAAATGAACTCTTGTCATTAGAAAACAATGGATATTCTTGCTGTGCGTCCACTACTTACGTTTATAGGATTTCTTTATTTGAAAGGCAATATTAATATTAAATTTTAAAAACCTTCCAGGTTGACCTGCTCATTTGAATATTAGCCAAACGTCCAAATTTTTATTTCTTCTACTCAACACTCAATCTCATTGTTGTCAAACCATGATTTTATCAGAATCCAAAATCAGTTCTCCGTTAGTCCATCCTCTGATGTAACTCCCCTGCCCATACGAAATCTTAAAAGTATAAATGAAACTGAATTTTTTGACTACCTTTCTACTTATGACTGGAATAGGATTTTCATTGAAAAGGATATAAGAAAAATGTTTTTTGTGCAACTACATTCTTATCCTAAGCCCTTAACGAATTTGCACCTCTCTATAACCTCTGAACAAAGAAGAAGTCTATTCCTTAGATCATTTCTTATATGCAAGAATGCATAAAAGAAAAAAACGTAGATTGGCTAAACGAACAAAAAATAGTGTTACTCAAGCCGATTTTCCTCAATTGAAAACCTCAGTGCAAATCAAAATCCGGGATTCATAAATCAATATAATATCAAATCTATCAAAAACCGGAATAAAAATTTAAATAGCTGGCTTCTCTTAAGATGGCTTTGACTTGTTTCTTCTAAAAACTTGGCCTCTGACAACAATTTTTCCCCTGCAGACATTTTGACAGCTTTTACCACAAAATTGACAATCATTGCAAATAGCACTCCTTCCCAGTCCTCAGTTTCCTCTGCTTTTGATGATACTAAATTATCTTTTTCTGACATATCGCAAGAAACCCTAATTAAAAAACTCTTCAAGGTAAAATCAAAGGTGGGAATATTTCCTAATGCCTGAAAAGAGGTGATTATCAGCACTGTTCCTAAAATATCTAACGTTACCTCTCACAAAGACTACCGTCCTATACCCATACTATGTGCCTGGTTTAAACTTTTCGAACGCATTGTCCATCGTACTTCATACATTGAAACAAATAATTTAATGGACCCAATGCAATCAGGGTTCCGTTTCAGGGATAGTACACTTATTGCTTCACTTAAACTGAAACCTCTCTTAAACTTGCAATTAATTGAAGGGACATAACGGTTGTTGTCCTTCTTCATTTTTCTAAGGCGTTTGATACAGTTTACCATAATCTAGTATTGATTACCCTTAAATCGCCCCAGCTCTCAAGCATGGTTGTTAAATGGTTTAAATTGTATCTTAGTTATCAATATGAAAGAGTAAAAATTAGCAATTGTCCAAAGCGGTGCCTCTCAGGGATCATAGCAACCAGCACGAATATGCTGACGACTTTAGGCTTTACCTTTCCAGGCCTATTGCCTATCTTAAGAACATATTTCAAAAGGTATAGGCGGATTTGGATCTGGTAGTACAGTTTGCCTCGACAAGAGGCCAGACTCTAAACCCTGCTAAAACTATAGCTATAATCATAGGACTTTTTCCTCTTCATCACTTGAAACAATTGCAACACTGTCTCCTCCCTTGATCGATGGGCGCCTTATCACCTTCGTAGAATATGTCAACGATTTCGGCTATATTCCTAATTGTTCTCTTACTTGGAATGAACAAGTAGCAGAAATTTCCAGGAAAAATTTTTGAGTCCTAGAATATCTTAACAGAAATAAGGAATTATATCCTACTGAAACACGTATCTTCCTAGTTAAAAGCCTGATCCTTCTTTTCTTTGACTACGGCTTGAAGTGTACGACGATATTATTCATTAGCTAAATACCAAGTTTGAGCGCACGCTTAATGCTTACATTCGGTTTATCTATAAAATCCCTAAAACTTAGCATATTACTTAATATAAAAAAAGAACAGGCCTTCTTAACGTCGCCAAAAGAAGACAATTCTTTATTAGTAATGTACTTTATAGCCTATTCATTAATGAAGCTCCTGACTATCTTCTTAACCTTTTCCATTTTATTAGCAGATAATAAACTGAAAGCATACTTCAATAAATATTCCATTGTTACATTTAGATGTTCTAAAAAATCTTATAAATAGTTAGTATTACATATGCTATGATGTACCAGGTGTATACATATGAAACCGGTATTTTTTCAAGAAAAAAACACATTTATTTCAAGAGAATGATAACAAATATTTTATTCAAAGTATGCGCC
>NC_046663.1:12862651-12921652 GCF_010883055.1 Belonocnema kinseyi | reverse complement strand
AATACGCCAATTAGCACAAATGGTAAGTTCCGACAGTGCCTACAAGTGTGCCTACTGGCCGCTAGATGACAATACCGGTTTCATATGTATACACCTGGTATCTTTATTTAATAGCGAGCTACACAGTTCTTAACGCAGAGAGTATTTAGATTATTAACCAATCAGAGCAGAGGTTTAGAAAGAACTGCTCTAGTTGGTTAAAGTTAGTTTTTCCATGTATAAATAATGCATAAGGGTGGGATATTACGGATTACTCTTGCGCTGTAGCTCGGATAAGACGGGTCATCTATTTTTGCTTTAAACTCGGATAATCCCGAACTCGGATAAAGCGGGCTCAGATGAGCAAGGTCCTTCTGTACTAACAATCAACAATTATGGATTTATATACATTTAATTTAATTCAATGTGTTGTGAAAACTCATAACGCTGTAATTATCGGTACTTAAAGAAATATTGACTTCTCGAATATTCTAATCGATTTATAACTTGTTTTCGTATATATTTTTTAAAAGGTCATCTAAAAAACCAGCCGAACAAGATTTGTATTAAGAAACATGATTTTATTTAAAGTGGTTTTATATTTTCGTAATTGTTGCAACTATTAACTTCAAAGTTAAAGCAAGTAAGGAAAATTTTAAGAGTTGCGAATGAGATCAATAATCTTCCTTCTCCCACAATATTTACATTTCCATCTAAAAAAGCGGTATAACATTTTGCCTCTAAAATTGAGCAATCATTGTTTTTAAAAACCGGATGGAATTTTTCAGACACAATTAGTTTTGTGATTTTACAAAAATGCAATATCACTCTATTTGGAACACTTTTTGTAACAACAATTTTCGTCAAGTTAGCAGTCCAACCATATAAAATTTGAACTTATTTGTTGGAATCGTTTGGTGGTGTTTTCTCTTACATTTCACGGTCAAAATTACAAAAACTACGTTATTTTCAAAATGAATTGCCAACTATACGCTGCACATCACTTCTTGATATTTACCAAAAATTCTTTTTGTGATCGTTTAGTGTTCAATTGGTGCTCGTTTGTTGGTAGATTGGTGTCGAATTTTTTTGTTCACTTGTCAAAATAACCAAAACTAAATAAGCTTTAAAATCAGGGAGAAAAATTTACTTTTAAACATTTTTGCAAAATTCTTCTTGCAATCTTTTGTTGCTCGTTAGCTAGTGTCTTTTTACGTTTGGTGTTCAAAATGACAAAAAATACAACGCGTTCAAAATAAAGTGCTAAACTTGAAACTATACTGCACGTTTTGATATTTTTCTAAGAATAAAATTGCGATTCCTTTGGTTGTCGTGTGACTGACGTTTAATGGTATTTTTTACGTTTGGTGGTTGTCTTGTTGTCTGTTGGTTGTTGTTTGATGATCATTTTGAGGCGAATTTTTGTGTTTAATCGTCAAAATTACAAAAACTAAAACAGTTTCAAAATTGGGTGTAAAGTTTACTTTTTGGAATTTTCTAAATATTCTTTTTGAAATCGTCTGGTGATCGTTTGATAGTCGTTTAATTGTGTTTTCTCCCGTTGGGTGGTCAAAATTACAAAAACTACACCATTTTCAAATAGTAGTGCTAACTTCACGCTGCACTCCAATTTTTGTTATTTAAACAAAATTCTTTTTGGGATCGTTTAGTGGTCGTTGGGTGGTCATTCGGTGGTTAAAATTACAAAAACTGCACCATTGTTTAAGTTAAAATTCTAACTTCACGCTGCACTCTATTTTTAATGTTGAAAAAATTAATTTTTTTATCTTTTGGTGGTCGTTTGTTGGTCTTTATTAGCTCAAAAGAGCTTCTCCTTTTTTTAGTTGAACGAATAAAAGGATTATGCAACTTTCTCTATGCAAGGTTCAGCGTTTTTGGAACCAACGCACTTTTTTCGCCACCCCATAGAATTAGGTAATAATTCGAAAGAAATTTATTATTATTTTTAAAATGAAAAATTTTAGTAAACAGCTCCTGAGTAAGAATTGGCGTTTTTTGAGACTCGCCGGTCACTGAAAGACGTCTTAAAATTTTATTTGATGATTTTTGAACACAATCCATTCTAATCCCATTTATTTTAATGCATTACAATACAACATACTTTAATTAAATCCTATCCATTCCAGTAACATTCAGTCGAATCCCATATAATACAACCTGATACAATTAGACCCAATCCATTCCTATCCATCTTAATTCCAATCCACTCCAATACACTGCAATCCATTCTAATACATCCAATTCATTTCAATACACTCTTATCCAATCCGAAGATGAATTTTTAAACAAAAAGAATAAACTCATAATCAAAAATTAAATAGAAAATTGTCCAACCTAAAGCAATGAACATATAGCTAAATAAAATTAAATTTTCTAATAGGTTAGAAAAATTGAATTTCAATTATAATTCCTTAAAAATATTAAGCAAAAAACTGAACAGTTTGCTTGGATAATAAAGGCCCGTTCACATTTCATACAGCATTTTAAAAAAATCACCTCTTACTGAACGGAAACAAATCATTCCCCATAATTATGCGCTGCTTGGATTAGTGAAATTGTAAAACAGAAATAAAATGTATTGATTGCTCTTAAAGAATAATTATGACCTACATACGAAAAGTTCAGAAAAAGAAGAGGATTTTTATAGTTACTGTGACAGACAAAATATAAGTAATCACACATTCGTTACTTATTCGTAAAAAGTAAACCATAAAGAATCCACAAAAGACGCATCCCAATTATTCAGATCATCGACAATTTATTGGTAAAATTGAATTCAAGCTTTCATGACATGTTACATTTTTACTCTTGTTTGTCAGACAATCTTAAGAAGATGAGGAAGCTAAACTTAATGTTTGGTTTTCACTGACTCGACCATGCAAAATATAAAACACATTGTCATTAACTTTAAAAATTTAGAAGGTTCTGTTGGACTACTTTTCTAAATGAGTACAATCCGAAAACTTTCAGATCTTCCGACGGCAATCTTTCTGATTTGACTGTCCTACTTTTATGGAATAAACACTTTGTCATGAAACACTGTCATGAAAAGAACTTCCGATTGTAAAAATTCTTAATTTAACGTCTGGGAAACAAATTATAATTGGTACAAAAAAACCTTATTGGAACGACATTGTAGAATATTCATTCGCCAATGTACAAAAATGGCGTTTCGGAATCAGACCGATTTCCTCATCAGATTATCTTAAGTAAAAATATAAAAATTTGAACCGTTAAAAAACGAAAAATTTTGGAGTCGTTAAATATTAAAATTGTAAGGATGACATGGTGTCGCTTGCCAAATTTTCTTATTACAACCAGTGCTCATTTCTTAAGATAGAGATGAAGGGTACACACCTTGTCATCCTTATAATTTTTATTTTTAACGACTCAAAGGTTTTTTCCATTTTAATCTAGAAATTTCTGCAAAATGACCTAAGATAAGGTAATTTCACTATATCTTTGATAACCATTTCGTTATGAATCTGTATATCACGTCTTTAATGGTTCAAATTTTTATACTTTTATGTTAGACAATCTGATGAGAGAATCGTTCTGATTCCGAAATTTCATTTTTGTAAATTGCTAAATAAATATTCTGGAAGAAGTCGATTAAATTAAGTTTTTTCTTACCAATACAAACTCTTGTCATTAGATTAGTTTCATTAAAAACAGTGTATATAGCATCATTTATTGAGTTATTGTGGATTCACAAAGAATGACGATTATTTCGGAGCTTCTACTGATGACTCTCCTGGGATTTCGTTATTTTAGAGGCAAGTATAAAATAATATGATCATTATCATTCATAAAAAATGTTACACACACACAAACACACGCACATTAGAGTGGTCCAACAAACGCTTTTAGAGCTACAGAGCAAGACACCCTTCCCCCCTTTCAAAAGTTATTTCCAGAGAAACAAAATCCGCAATTTTTCTTTTTTCGAAATTTAAATATTAACACGTGCCATCGGGTATCTACGTGATAAAACTATACTAATAAATTCAATTTTAAAGAATTTCTAAAGTTTAAACAAATTCAATAATTTGAACAATTATTTATTCTCAGTAAATGTAAAAAATAATCGTATTTTCTGATTAAAATGTAATTGTCTGTCGGAGTTTAAAATAGTAAATTATTAAAAAAATATTATGCAATTATGCAAACAATTTTGTATGGTCAATTTTTAAAATTCATATAAATTGAGCCAAAGACATTATCTTTCTTTTCAAAATAGTATACTATGCTACGTTTTGTTGAATAAATATATCATTTTGATACATTTCTTTAAATGTTTAATAAATTTATATTTATTTAAACAATCCTTATTTGCTGAAGCAATTATGTTTTAAAAATAACAAAATCAAATAATATAGAACTCATGCAGTTATTTTGCTGACTGTATAGTGTATAGAAATAATGCATTAGCCACTTTCCAATTGTCTAAACAAATATAATTATTTTAAAGAATTACTTTCCAAAAGTACGTTTGAAATCGCAATTAATTGTGAGTGCTCTATTTTATTTTATTTTTTTGGTTATCGATAAATAAAAGATTGAGTAAATAAAAATTATTTAAAAAAATAAAACTTTCTTCAAAATTTGAAGAATTTTATCAAAATTGTGTAATTATCTAACACAAAGTAGCATTAAATACTAATTAAAAAAAAGTAGACATCTCTGCCCCAATTTTTATAAATTTTGAAAATAAACTATAAATAATTGTTTTAATAATCACCTAATGTTTTTGGAAAAATTTGCTGCTCCATTAAATGATAATATAATGCATTTATATAAGAAAATCTGATTATTTTTTACATTTTTGGGATTACGTATTTTCTCAAACAATTTATAATTGTTCAAACAATTGGAAATAGTTTTAAAAATAAAAAATTGTTTAAAAAGTCACTGTGAATATTTAAATTGTCCATTAATAATTATTTGTATGAACAAGACGACGGACATTGCTTGAAAGTAACAATAGTACGTAAAAATGTAGTTTTTTATTTTTGTGTTATATTTCGGGAGCTGCGGGGACAGTGGTTTGAAAATAAAAGTTATTATTATGATTTTCTTTCGTATAAACTTCTCTTCAATTTTTAAAAAGTTTGGCACGTTTTGATGAAACCCTATAACTTGAGTTCAATTTTTCGAAAATTCAAAATTTCCCCATGTTCGTTACATGGGATTTTGAAGTGCCCGGTGGCACGTGTTCATATTTAAATTTCGAAAAAGAAAAGTTACAGATTTTCTTTTTAAAGAAAACTAAAAGTTTGGGGTGTGTCTTGCCCTCTAGATTAAAAAATTTGGATTGTGTGCTAAATTTCTATTTTTCCTTGCAGAAACAGATGCGATAGACAACACTATATCTCTATATTTAAGGAACAACCTCATACTGCAAGGAAGTTTTCAACGAATGTACGAAGACCGAATAGTACCTTATGGGGAAACTCTTCCAATACCCCGTTGGATGCAATATCGGCCATCGAGAATCACTAGCATAAAGTGTTTCATACATGATCCTTCGGAACAATATTTTGAAGGCATTATGAATACAGAAGATGCAGCTCATCATCGAATTACTTCCAGGAATACTCCACGGTACGCCAGAATAAAATTCACGGTTCAAATTTGGGATACTGAAAATTTCTGGCGTTACACGCGACCAAGTTGGTTTGAATCAAGGATCAGGAGGAGAATAGGTCCTCCTCCAAGAATATCTACGATTTATATAATGATGCTAAATGGTAACATTTATAAATCTAATCTCAAATTCAAAAGAACTGAACCGAGGGATGAACCCATTCTCGCTAATGCGGTTGCCACGGGACCCCTTGAAGGACAATACTTTATTCATGGGGAAGACGTGATTGGAGGAATCGCTCCTGGTATTCCCATTAACCATGGAACCGTTCCGGGTCAAGTCATTCGCCGTGCAGAGCATCCATAGTTTTGATTGTCCAGTTGCAATATTATTGACTAAAAGTTGTGTTGCTATTGTTTGTATTCAAATTATTGCCTTAATTTTATTGTTTGTAATTATTTGAGTATTTTGTCACTGTTCTTGTTTTCTATTTATGACTAATCAACCATCATGGAACTATGCAAATTTAATCGTGTGAATAAGTGAACCTGTCATCTAAACATATTAAAGCAATACTGATTCCGATAATTTTGAACCAAGTTTGGCACTGATATGATGAAGAAGACCTTCAATAGAATCCGTTGTTAGAACTCTTAAGAATGTAATTATCGACACTTAAAGAAGGATTCACTTTTCGAATATTCTTGTCGATTTATAACTTTTTTCATATTCATTATTCGAGAGGTCAGCTTACAAAACCACCCAACCTAGATTTTTATCAAGTGACTTGTTTATCATTTAAAGTAGGCTCTTATTGTCGTTAGTGTGGAAACTGTTAAATCTGAAGGTGAAGCAAATAAAGAAATTTTTTTAGATGCGACAATGACATCAATAATCATTCTCCTTCCACTCTATTTATATTTTCATCCAAAAAACACGTATGACGTTTTGCCTCTAAAATCTTGTATTTATTTCTCTTGAAAACCTGATTTAATTTTTCAGGCAAAATTGATTTGTGATTTTTCTATAAACGCTACGTTTCACCTATTCAAACACTTTTTTAAATAACCATATCCTTAAACTTAACACTCCAACTATATATGATTTGAATTTTTCATTCGAATCATTTAGTGGTCGTTTTGTAGTTCTTTTGTGGCGAATTTTTGAGTTTACTAGTCAAAATTACAAAATCTAAAGCAGTATAATAATCAAGGAGAAAAATTCACTGTTTGAAATTTTCCAAAAAGACTTTTTGAATTCGTTTGGTGCTCGTTTGTTAATCGCTTTTTTAGGTATGGTGTCTAAAATTACAAAAAATACACCATTTTCCAAATGAAGTAGTAATTTCAGACTATATTCAACGATCTAATATTTTTCTAACAAAAATTTGTGATTTTTTGGTGGATAACTTTGGTGTTTATTGTTCAAAATGACAAAAACTACAGCAATCTCAATATGAGGGTGTAAACTTCACTTTTGGAAATTAGAAATCTTATTCTTGGTATCGTTTGGTGATTTAATTTACATGCTGTGGTTTAAATTACAAAAACAACACCACTTGCAAAAATACATGCTAACTTCAAGTTGCCCTTCACTTTTGTTATTTTTAACAAATTCTTTTCTGGATCATTGAATGGCCATTTGTTTGTCGTTTATTGATATTTTTTGGATTTCAGTGGCCAAAATGACCAAAAAGGATGCAATTTTTAAAGCCCGTGTGCAAACTTCAACCTGCACCTCACTTTTGAATATTTATAAAAATTCTTTTTTGGATCGTTTGGTGGTATTTTTTTTATTCGATGGTGAAAAATAAAAAAAGTGAAGTATTTTTAAAATCATGGTGTAAGCTTAACTTTTTTATATTTTCGAAAAATTCTTTTTGGAATCATTTGATTCTCATTTTTTGGTCACAATTACAAAAAACTATACTACTTTTAGAGTGAAGTGTTACCTTCACGCTCTACTTCACTTTTTTTTATTAAAAAAAAAATTGCGATCGTTTGTTGGTCGTTTAGTGGTGAATGTTTGTAGTCAGTAGTTAAAAAAAACAACAGAAGATTTAAAATCAGGGCTTAAACTTTATTTTATGAAATTTATTAAAAATTCTTTTTAAAACGTTCGATGAACGTTTCTTGGTCGTTTCACGCAATCCAATTTTTGATATTTTTCAATCATTCCTTTTGGAATGCGTTAGTGGTCGCTGCTGGTAATTTGATGGATTGTTCGTGGTGCTTCGGAGATACTTTTGTTTGTTTAGTGATAAAAATGACAAACGCTACAGCAGTTTCAAGATCAGGGTGTAAATCTTACTCTTTGAAATTAAAAATAAAATATTTCTAGATCGTGGTTTTCTGAGAGCTTGAGAGTCTGAGTTGCGAGTTTTTTAAGTTCGCTGAAAGATATTTTGAAATTTTATTAGTAAAATTTTATTTAAGCTAAGGTGAACCCACCATTACTGGGACAACGTGAAAAGTATATCTAATACTAGGACAATGATCAATATCGTTGAGTATCTTCAATATTCCAACATAAATCACAAAAGTGAAAATTTTCTATTATTTTTTTATGTTGCAAAATTCCCCATTTTTTGTGTTTGAAAACTTTCCGCGTAACTTTTACAGCATTATATTATTATAATTTCCTACACTAATAGAAGAAGTAATGTTTTTGCACATTTTTAATACGTTTCAGAAGAAAATTTATAACTTTTTTTAGCGACTTTATTCCATAAGCTATGAATATTTGAATGTTCTGAATTCGGACCAATTCTCGACGAAGTTGCTAAAACCGGGACAAGCTGTCACTCCTCGGTGGTGCTTCAAATTTCTATACGTTCTAAAAAAGTTGTTCGAAGCAGTTTATTGTAACTTTCAATTCTAATCACAAATTGTACCAACAAAAAAGATGAATTCTTATAAAAAAATATAATAGTTGACACTTCAACCAAAAAATGCTTTAATAATAAATAAAAAAATTCATGTATACCATGAAGAAGGTTCTGTTGGACTATTTTTATAAATGATGCCGAATGTGAAATAGTAATCGCGTATAATAAAAGGTCAAAAGAAACAAACACTTTATGTGAAAATAAATATATAAACTGTCTATTTGGATGTACAGAAGAACTGTTACTAAATACTGTAAACTTTAGAATAGAATTGAAAACAGTAGCTTTACTTTATACCTTAGTGTCTTAGTGTCTTTTCGCACTATTCGATATCGCTCAAATTGTTGTAATTCCAACACTCCCTCTGGAAGATAGAATCGCCGTATAGAAACAGCTTTCGATTCTTTGAAACTTTACAAAAACGACTCGAATTACAAAATGAAGTTTAAAAAATAATTTGTATCTTCACACAGAAGTTTAATTTGATCAATTCTGATCCTTTAAATTTAAAAACTTAAATCCGCTGAGGTCGTTGAATTGAAACTTGAACATTCCTTTTCTGCCGGGACATTCCTGGGTATTTGGGGCATTCGGCCCCGATCATTTGGGGCCGGCTTTGAGTTAGAGCGCAACTCTGCTATTCCGCCCCCTGGTCCGCGTACTCCATAGAAATTGTCTGCTGATTTTGATGAATCCGTGTATCTCTCTGGTGGTGTTCCCTTATTTATCTTTTAGATTTTCTAAGTAATCTGGACTCTGCATTTCCTTCCGTTCCTTCTTCAGTATCTTCATCTGCATGTGCACTGGAACTGAAATCCTTCCCTAAATCCTTTTTATCGGTCGCGTTCCCTGTTTCCTTTTAGTGTTTCTCAATAGACTTGAAACCTATCTCTACGTCTAAGAATTTTCTTGAAACAGTCTCTTTAACTACTGTCCCAGCATTCTCTCACTTACCCTTTGATTCATTTGTTGTCCCCACCGTGTTGACTAGTTTTAATTCATATAGTTGGAATGGTGCTAAAACTGCAATCGATTTCACTTTTTCGTCCTTAAGGCTAACGGCGTCACAAATATCGCTTTTATACTGTACTGTAAAACCTTTCCGGGCCGCACAAAGTTCAGCAAATTCTTTGTCATCTGTAAAACGAACCGTTCCTTTTCTTTCTGAGTCGATTTCATCAAAAAAAGTTCTTATGGTTAAACATGTGGCTTGTTGCTCCTGAATCCATAATCCAAACCTTCCTTCCTTCTTAAGCCTTTACTTTCCTAGCTTTTGAACAAACCTCGTCCGAAGGTTTCGACTCCTTATCTTCTTTTGTTGTAAAAGCTAGTTCTTCGAACTGTCTGACTGTACTCGCTTTTCCTGCTTTTTTCTAGACTTGATATTTTTCACAGTCCCTTTTATAATGCCCTGTCTTCTTGCAGAAAAAGCATTCCTTCTGTAAATTTGTGCTCACCTGAGCATCATCGCCGCTTCACCTTGATATTCGGTCATGTCGTTGATAGCTAGTTTATTTTTGCGCCTTCTGAACTCGTCGATCAACTTGCTTTTGACCAAAGATGTCGTAAGGCCTTCAGTTCGAATTTCCAGGGTGGTGACCAAAGTGACATATGATTCTGGCAAACTATCCAGCAACATGGCCGTTGCGAACTTATCCCTGATTTCTTCTCCAAGAGCTAGTCATTCGATTAAAGGTGTCCTTAGTTTTGTTGACATGTACCTCCATGTCGCCGTTTTCAGCTAAACGCATTCTGCATAAAACCCGGTATAAATGGACTATACTGGCTTCTGATGATCTCTAAAGGTAATCTTCCAATGATTTTCAGGCAACTCGTGGACTGTTGCCCTTTTTAACCAAATCTCACTACACAACTATGCTTAAAATAAATTTGTATCTTTCAATTTACCCGTCACAACTCTATTTCTCGACGACCTTCTCTAAGACCAATCTTGACTGCTTATATAGCAATAAAAGACTTTTTTTCATTTGTGAGGCTTTGGCACTCTTCAATCAATAGATCAGCATATAGAACGATTACAATATCAATTAGGCTATCTACGAAATGAACTTACACACAATGGTGTGAAATTATTATTATTGAATGGATATTTTACAGTCGTCGGCTTTTATACCTCCAATATTTTGAAGCTTTTTATATATATGTATATATATATCCTCTGACAGCAAACTTGGTATTGTACTTAACCTGGTAGCTTCAAATGTTTATATTGGTCTTTTAAAAAGTAATTGAATAATATTAGGCACGATTGTGAATCTAGTATACCTTAATTGTTCTAACATTATGTTAATATTCAAAATTCTCTTGATATGTGGATATTGATAAACCAAATCACATCCACCTTTGTTGAGAATTTGTCTAGAAATCTACGGCAATATTTTTGACATTGATAATTATTCTGTTAGTATTTTCCTTACTTGTCTTCATCGCCAATTTTCCAGTTTTAACTGTAATCACTTAGTTTGGGCTGTTCTGATTATGGTGAATTGTTTTAGAAATTTTTACGCGTACTTTGGGAGCTTCTTATTTTTGAATTATTTTGTACAAAATCTTTCTTTCCATATATCAATGGATACTTTGAGAATTCGCCATCTTAACGCCCAGTCTCTTTTAGCACATTGCAATTGACAACTATTTGCTCAGTCGAAGAGACACTGACGAGGGAAAGGGTGGCGGCGTTTGTCTTTTTTCCATAATAGTCTGAGCAAGACAGTGGTTGGAGTGAGTCCAGTGTATACTTATCCCACGACTGAATTTATCTTTGTTGGAGTCAAGTCAACTTATGACAGTGTTTTAGTGGTATTAGTTTATAAACCACCCAATGCGTCCTATGGCACAGAGATTGAATCGGCAATTTTTTCACTTGTTCTTAACTTTAATAGCATGATCCATACTGAAGATTTTAAAACTAACATTAATCTCGCTTTCAATCATATTGAATAATAAACATATTTGGTGCACTTTGCGGGACTATCAAGTGTACATCATGATTCCACTCACCATCGTTCTAGTACTTATATTGACCTAAAGATTGTAAATGACATTGATAAGGTTGTAACCTAGGACCAACATACTATACTATCTCCTGTTTCTCTAAACACGTATTGATCAAAATTGCCTTTAAACTTCTTTATAATGTAAATTCAAAACCAAACCAAAGATTGGTGTGGAATCTCTCAAATATCGATAAACATACATTTAACGATACTTAATAACGTATGATTGGGAAAAAATATTACTATATACACAGATAGACAATAAAATCGTTGCTTTAACTAGTCTCACCTAGTATCGGCATTTGACAAATTTTCTCCGCTGGACGTCTCTGCAAACTTTAATAAAGCTACCCCCTGGATCACATCTGAAATTAAACATCTAATGAGAAAACGTGATGGCAAGCTCAAGCTTGCAAAAAGAACAAAAAGCAGTATAATACTACCTCAATTTCGTAAACTTAGGAACATAGTTCAAACTAAGATTCGAGAAGCGTTCAATCAATACAATTATAACGAGATTGCAAATAGAGACAAAAAAGAGGATCTTTTGCATCTTCTTAGACGTTTACATCTAATCCCGCTCAAGCACGAATCTATAGATAGTAATTTTCCGTCAAATGACCTTTTAAAAACTCTTTTTACATTTTCAGTTCCAGAATTATCATCATCTTCCACTACCTGTCTTAATTCAATATTTCATGACTCTGACTTTTCTTTTGATGGCATCGTACCTAAAATACTTAAAAAAATTTTCTAAACCTGCTTCCCGAAAGACTTCCGACCAATATTTATCTTATGTGCACTGACAAAACCAATTGAAATAATTGTTCATCTGCAACTTTCAAAATTTTTCGAAATATTAGTGGTGGGCTTTCTGATTGGTGGGAGATCAAGTGTGAGGTTCCTCAGGGCTCCATTTTGGCACCTCTTCTCTTCAATTCGCTTACCTCTGATCTTGGCTGTGAACTTTAACATTGCATTTACCAAAAATTTGCTGAGAATTTAAAAACTTACTTATCGGGACCAGTATCATCGCTAAGTAGATTACTTGTTCTAGTCCAGTAGACTCTGGCATCATTTCTACCACTTAGTATCGAAAATATCACTATCTTTTTTTCGGCAGTAGTTACAAATTTGGGATATTTATATAACCATACATTGTCCTGAAAGGAACAGGTACAGTGAATCTTGAGAAAAACATACATTATTCTACAACAACTATATAGGAATAAGTGCTCTTTACTTACCTCCACTCCGATCAGTTTGGTGGAGAGTCTTATCCTGACCCACTTTGAATACGATTGTTTAGTATATAATGATTTGACTGAGCATTTCAATTTAAAGCTCAAACACGCTTTAAATGCCTGTATCCGTTTTATCTACAATTTGCCTAAATACGAACCAGATACAGTGGTGCGCAAAAGTTTTGGGCCACATTGTTTTTCTGATCTATTCCTTCAAAGGTGAACAAGGGAAGACTTCTCGTGAAATTGCTGCCTCATTGAAAATTGGTAAGAGTACTGTAAATAGATTAATTGAGAAATTCAGTACTACCCAGAGTCTACTGGACCTCTCACAATCAGAAGGCCGGATTGGATTTTGCGAAGAAATACCAACACTGGACTCCGGAGCAGTGGGCTAAAGTACTTTTTTCTGACGAATCGAAGTTCAATCTATTCGGAAGTGATGGTAAGAAGTATGTTCTACGTCCGAAAAATATCAGATACGATTCTCGGTATCAAATTCCAACAGTCAAACACGGAGGTGGATCAGTCATTGTTTGGGGCGCTATGTCTTCGCAAGGAGTAGGTCCACTGCACAAGCTTGAAGGTATCATGGACAAAGTTATGTATTGAGATATTATGGCAGAAAAAATGTTACCATATTCTAGAAGAAAAATGCCCAAAAACTGGATTTTCCAGTAGGATAACGATCCGAAACATAAGTCGAAGCTGGTTCAGGAATTTTTTAAAGGGCAAAAAGTGAAGCTCCTCAATCGTCAAGCTCAATCTCCAGACCTAAATCCGATTGAAAATTTTGCGGGACACACTCGGAAGACATGTTGGAACGAAGAAACATTCGTACAAGGATGACATATGGCGAACCCTTGAGGAAAAATGGAAAAAAAATACCGAAAGACTACGTTAAACGCTTAGTTGATTCAATGCCTCGACGATGTGCTGCTGTAATTGCTGCTAAGGGTATGGCTACAAAGTATTAGTCAATAAGCAACGGAATAATAACTTTCTTGTTGATTTTATGAACGTTAACTATTTTATGAAATTATGGGATAAGTGTGGCACATTATTTTTGAACACTGTCGTTACAACAAAGTAAATGGAATTGTCAACAAACTTCATTAAAAATATGTAAATGTTGTAGTTTTGTAATTCAAGAAAATACTGAAATTTTGTATATATTCAATTTTTCTCAACTGCTTTTATTCACCAGATATAGTCAAAAATGTGTTTGGCCCAAAACATTTGCGCACCACTGTAACTCCATACAGTCTTAAAGCTGGTTTGATGAATCTTGCCAAGAGAAGGCAATTCTTAATAGATAATTAGCTTTACACTCTTTTTCGAAAGCTGCTGAATATCAGTTTAACTTCTTCCAATTTGTAGGTAGAGATCTTCCAGCACAGTCTAAGCTTCGGGAAAGACAAAAAATCTTTAAGATCCCTTATCACATGACATGTACGATACTCCTAACACAAGGGGGTTAGGAATATCTGAGGTTACCGTATTTATTTTATTTAATGTATGGAGTAAATTATAAGGTTAAGCAAGTATTCTTGCCAATTAGTGTTTGCACAAATGCGTAATTAACTTGTATCCTGTTCCTCAAAGGGCTGCTTAGTTATAGGGACTTTTATTAAATAAATACAAAATACAAATACCCACCTGCTAGGCTACCAACCTCACGCTCCACTCAAACCTTCCACACAAATTCTGTAAAATATATTTACCCAATCTGCCAGCGAACACGTTCTCACTACTGCCACCAACATGCCAGTTTATACATATTAAGCAGATAAAAAAGATTTATTAGTACAATTTTATTAAAGTTTCTATGAGATATTATTTTTGTTTGTTCTTTTTTGTCGGTGGAACCTAAAAACCTAAAAGATTAGGAAGCAAGGACGTAGCCAGAAAAATTTTTCTGAGAGGGAGGGGTATAAAACAGGAAAATAATTCAAACACGCATCAGACCCAACTTGGCTATGGCCTTGAAAGAAAGCTAAATTTAATTTAATTTTTCACTGCTTTGATCATCCGATCTATGATACAGTTTGTCATTACTTTTAATAATTCTGAAGGTTCTGTTAAAACACTTTTTGAAATTTACCAAAGACGGGGAATTGTTAGATCTGCAAACAACAAATCATGTTATCAGAAGAGTGGAATAAGAGGTCGTATATATCAGTATTTTTTTCAAGTCACAATTCACAGGAAAATCTTGAAAAATAATACTTAAGTGCCTTATCCTGTTTTAAAATCACAAAAGAATGAAAATTAATTATTTCATTCAACATCTCCATTTCGTGGGATTCCTATATTTTAAAGGCAAGCAAAATATAATATTATAATTATTATTTTAAAAATGTTGCATATATATGATCTGAATCACGATTAGCTTCTCAAAAGCTTACCGTTTGAATTGTTTATTAATCAAAATTACCATACACGTGCGAAATCTGAACCTGATTTCTATTTTTCCCCCTGTGTTGAAAAAAGCGTTTATCTAGACAACCCTGTTATTAAAAAATACTTCCTAAATTAAAATTTTTTCTTGTAGAATTAGATGCTATAGATAACTTCATACGGCTGACATTATGTAACAACAACATACTGCAAGGAAGTTTTGAACGAATGTACCAAGACCGAATAGTACCTTATGGGATAACTCTTCCAGTACCCAGTTGGATGCACATTCGACCATCTGCAATCACCACCATAAAGTATTTTATATATGATCCTTCGGAACAATATTTTGAAGGCAGTATAAATCCCGTAGATGAAGCTCAGCATCTAGCTCATCGCAGGGATACTCCACGATACGCTGAAATAAAATTCACAATTCAAATATGGGATACTCAAAATTTTAGTCGTCATAGGCGACCAAATTTATTTAACTCAAGGATTATGAGGAGATTTCCTCATCCGACTATATCCACTATCTATATAATGATGCCGAATGGTAACATCTATGCATCAACGATCAGATTCAACAGAACTGAACCAACAGATGAACCCATCCTCGCTAATCCCGTTGCCACGGGAGCCCTTGAACACCCATTTTTTATTGATGGACAATTTATTGGTGGAACCGCTGATGGTAGCCGTGTTTTCCATGCAACAGTTGGAGGGCAAGCTGTTGGACTTGCACCCGTTCAACATGCTTGATTGTCTCTGTTTTCTATATACTACTAATCAACAATCGGGAAATTATATAGATTCAATCATATGAATAAATGAACCTGTTATTTGAAAAAAAATATGAAGGCATTTTCATACTCATTCATAATTTTATTTCATGTATTTTATTAAGGAGGTCATCTACAAAAGCAGCGGACCTAGATTTTTAGCAAGTCACGTGTTTTTCATTTGATGTAGGTTGTAATTGTCGTTATTGCTGAAACCATTAACTCTGAAGATCAAACAAATAAGAAAATTGTTTAGATTTGACATTGTCATCAATAATCTTTCTCTTCTCACTGTATTTACATTGCAATATTAAAAATTGGTGGATTGATTTGCCTCTAAAATCTCGCAATTGTTGCCATGACACACAGAAATAAAAAATAACACACAAAACATACAAACATAATATTTTTACAATTTTTGCATCTCTAAAGTTTGGATCTCAAAATAAAGAAAATAGGGTGATTTCTGACGCGAATAGATGAATAAATACTTTCAGATAAAAAAATTTGTTGGAAAAAAATTTAAGTCGATATCAAAGCCTTCAGATTTTTAGTCGAAACGTATTGCATTTCCCACAAAATAGTTTAAGTTAAAAAAAAAAGATGAAGTTTTATTCATAATTACATTAACAACGAAATGTCTAAACTTTTAATGAAACAGACGAATTCTCAAAGCAAGAAAATAATTTTTTTTTCAATTATTTCGATTTTTAATCAGAAAAATTGATTTTCTATAAAAGAATACACATTTATGAAAAAATACGTCAGTTTTTAGGACATTGAAGTTTGCTTCAGATATGGATTTGACACTTATTCAGTTAATTTAAAAAGAAAACTAACAGTCATATAAAAAAATATATAAAAAAGACCCGAGATTCGTCTCCAAAATATCTCGATGTGGTTTTTTTTATTGAAACAATTTTTTAAGCAATTACATTTCGTATGGTTCAGAAATTGGCATAAATTAAATAATTATTCCCGGATTAAAAAAATTAACAACACCATATCATTTATCAGAAAAATTTGTCCGTGTAGTTTTAAAGGCATTTTTGAACAATAACAATTGTTGCTTAGCGCATATTTGCTGTATTTCTATAATTTAAAATTCGGGAACCATTTTGTTAAAAAAAAAATTATTAACAAAAAATAGTTGCTAGATTTAAAACTCTAGCTACAAAGCGGATGTACGCTGAGAAATAATTGTAATTGTTTAAAAACAAACCACATTGAGATATTTTTGAGAGAAATGCAATGTTATAAATTTCGTAGTTCGGGGATGGCTTCGACTAAAACAATTGCAGAATCATAAATAGCAATGTTATTGCTTGAATAATTTTTTAATCAGAAAACAGCAAATGTACGCGAAGAAAAAAATTTTGTATTTGCAATGGTGTCGTTAATTTTTAAATCCAACAATTATTTTATTTATAAAAATTGCAGAACTATAAGAAGTAATATAATAGTTTAGAAAGTTTTTTAAACAAAAGAAACTGCATCCAAATATTTCAGAGACAAATATAGGAGTATTTTTAGTTTTATGATACGTCTCTTATTTTTCTTTTTAAATTGCCTACATAAGTTTTAAATCCATATATGAGGAAAACTCTAATGTCGTAATAATTAACGTATTCTACTATAAATTTGTCTTTTCTAATAAAAAATTATTGATCTTGATTGAAAATTGAACTAATGCGTTAAAAATTTATTATATGCAAACAGAAGTAATTTTTTTAAAATACTAAGCATCGATCTTTTACAGATTATTAAGTTAAAGTTAAAAAAATTATATTAAGCTAATCAAACGCACTTACGAAATTTGAAATTTTAGAGTATTCATGGAATTCATGTAATTTAAGGAATTCAAAGAATTCATAGGATTTAATGAAATAATGGAATTCACGGAATTAATGGAATTTTGGAAATTCCAAGAATTTATGGAATTCGCGTGATTCATGGAATTCTATAATTCGTTGAATTTTATGAATTAGTGGAACTCTAAGAATTCGTGGAATTCATGGATTTCAAGGATTTCATGGGATTAAAGAAATTGATTAATTTCAATGAATTTATAAAATACAAGGAATTCATAAAATTCAAGGAATTCATAGAAATTATGGAATTCATGGAATTCGCGGAATTCGCGGAATTAATCAGAATCATGGATGTCATGAAATTCACGGAATTTTTCGAATTACGGAACTCAACAAATTCGTGGTTTGAATAGAGTTCATGGAATTCATGGAATTTCATGAATAATTATGCGTTAATGCATTAAATATATGAGAGAAAAATTAATTAATTAATACTTTTGCCTGCAGTCTCAGCTGAATCCTTGAATATGCTTATAAAAAAACTGGGTAAAAAATGGTCTCTATCTCTATGCTCTTTTACCGGCACTGGCCATTTTTTTGCTGCTGCCGGCAAAAAATACATGGCCAAACTAAAACTGTGCTGACGAAAAATATAAAATTGTAACCTTTGTACTATTCAATTATACAATTATACTAATTCAATTAGTCAAGATTTCTAATTCTTGCTATTTGTAATGGGCTCGTAAATAAACAAAAATCGACTTAGTAGGTTTGGATATTTACATACATGTAATTTAGAACTTAAAAAACAAGTCAAAATCTTGAGATGATTTTTTTATCAACATTTTATAGCTGTTTCTTGCGGTCAATGAAAATTCCTGTTTTTCAAGCCGGGCATGATTGAAAGTGACTGGAACGTCTGAACCCGACAAATCAAACGTAATTAGAAAGATTACATGTTTGGCTAGGAAATAGACTACGATTATCTATTTCGAGCAAAAATTTACAAAATAACGGAACTTTGGATTTAATTTGTTTTAAATCCAATTTTTTTAGTCAAAAATCAAGATGAAATTTAACACAGATCTTTATCAATCTTCTTCATAATAGTCTAAATTATAGCTATTGACGTATTGAAAAATATATTAAAATTTCAAGCCAGTCGTAAAAACACAGTTTTGAAAAAAGTGCGTTTAAGTTTTGTGAAGCAATTTGTCGTGTTTAACACGAAATCAGCTATGCCAGGTTCATACAAAATCCTTTCTGATGCTTCAAGTAGATATTCACATAGTGGGCAGAACCCCAGGAGTATTTCGAATTTTGACATAAAATCTTCAGGGAATATTCTTGAAGAGTTGTAGACACGAATAAGATAATAAAAAAAACGATTTTTTGACCCCGAAAAGGGGGTTCCGGGGTACCCTTAAAATATTGAAGATATTTTTTAGACCCTATAGAATTTGTTGAAATTGCTTCAGGACCCTTTAAGAACCACGTCACACATCCGGGTTCGGGGGTGGGGGTAGTACATTTTATAAAGATTTTTAACGAAAAGAAGTGAAAATTCGACTCTTATATGTTAGGCCTAATGTTATTTCTCTTAATTACTCTTCTATTTGGTTTAAGATTGAATTATTCTGTTAAAAATTCATTTTATTAGTTTATGATTTAACTGTTTTGTTAGAGCTCGGTTTTTTTGTTTGAAATAATTTTTTTGACTGAAAATAAAAATGTTCTACTTTTGATTTTTAACTAATTGTTATGAGCTTGAAATTCAACTTTCAAAATTTTAATTAAAAATTCATATTATCTGACAAACTTAGTTAGGTTTTCAAAAACAATGATTGCAAGAGGTTTAAGGTAAACGGTTACACCGCGTTGATCCTATTGTCAAATATAAAAAAAATATCCTTATATGCTCCACCTTTAGAGCTAATAGTTTTAAAAATATTAACAAAAATAGTCTTTCTTAAATAAACAATAAATGGCTTTTTAGAACTCTAGTTCGGCTGCTTCTGACGATGACCTCTAAAATAATATACATAACAATAAATTATAAATCGATATGAGTATTTAAAAGTTTGTTAATTTTTCGTTGAGTGTCAATAATTACAGCGGTAAGGTTTTATCAACACATACAATGCCAGTTCTACTTTATAATAGGAAAGACATACTTTGTTTTTAAATCTTTGAAATAAATAATGCGCTTATTCATTTGAATCGTAAGTTTATTTACATATTAAACACATATTCATATATAAATATATATATACTACTTAATTGTTTATTATTTGTGTATAGATTATAGGAAAAATAACAAAACATGGAAAAAATTATAATTGAAGGAATTAATTGAATTACTAATACAGAAACGAAATAAATGCAATTGCTAAGAAATAATACTGCAAAAATATAATCAAATAGGCGCGTTAATCATAGGATGCCATTTTTTCAACTTTGCTGAATAGATATCGCCAGATGGCACCAATATATAAATCTTATTTTTGGTGGGGAAATTATTGAACTTCCAAAAAGATGTGGGATTATAATTTGCACTCTGATGGTACAACTGGAAATTCCTAGCTACTAAACTCTCATTTGGGAAATGAATTTCAGCGTACATTGGAATTATAGTTGGATTATTAGGATGAGGAATTTGAGTCGAACGAATTGTTCTAAAAAATGATGCTGAAAAATGTCTGCTCGATTTATGTCGTATGAAAGCCTGTTGGATCCCGACTCTTGTTGCACGAGACTGTATCCACGAAGGTATTATTTCATTGGAAATTTCTTCGATTTGTCCTTGATAAATAATTCCGGTCGAGAACAGTGCATTTACATGCTCCAAAGGTACATATGGAAAGATAGTTTTACCTAATTTTGCAAAAGAAATTAAGATTTAGTAAGTTTTTATTTTTAATTAGTCTTATATAATTGAGATCCTCTAGGTGGAGTTCTGCCACAACTTCCCTCTGTTTTGATTGGCTAATCAGTGGGCACAAAATTTGGCGATGTCTTCACGACATCGTTACGACATTTTTACGACAACTTTACGACATCCTATGTCCATGTCGTTTCAATGTCTTTGCGATATCGCAAAGACATCGTCAAATCATACGACTTATTTAGGATATCGTGAAGACATCTTAACGACAGGGACATAGGATGTCGTAAAGTTGTCGTAACGATGTCGTAGCGATGTCGTAAAGACGTCGCCAAATTTTGCGCCCACTGGGTAGGATTATACCAAAACCAGAAGTGATGAAAAGCGCGCAATTTAAAAAAAAATTAGAATAAGTTTAAAATGTTGAAGAATAAAATGAGAATGAAGATAGCATAATACATGAACATGTCAAAACCATATGAAGTATACATAAATCAAAATATTGAGAACAAAAACTATTCATTTAATTATTGGACATTTGCATAAAAAGTGATCTTTTATAGTTAAAGTTCCATTATTTAGTTAAAAATTAATTTAATTTGTCCAAAATTAATTGTTTTGGTAAAAAATTAAGGTTCGTAGTTAAAACTTCATTTTCATGGGTGACAGGTACAACATTTTTATTAACCAATTTTTTCTTTCTTTGAAAATTGATTTATTTTTTGAAAATTCGATTTGTCTTGTCTAAAAAAATTTAACTGAATGCTTGACTATTTTAGGTTTGATTTAAAATTTAGATTTTGAGAATTAAACTATATTATTCAAAATTCATATACTTTTTCAGTTGAAAATGCGTCTTTTTTGGTGAAACAATAATATTCTTGATTAAAAATTTATTTCTTTGGTTGAGAATTCAACTATTTGGCGACGTCTTTACGATATCGTTACGACATCTTTACGACAATTTTATGACATCCTATGTCCATGTCGTTTCGGTGTCTTTTCGATGTCGTAAAGACATCGTCAGATCATACGACTTCTTTACGATATCGTAAAGATACCTTAACGACATGGGCATAGGATGTCGTAAAGTTATCATGAAGATGTCGTAACGATGTCGTAAAGACGTCGCCAAATTTTTTGCCCACTGGGAAATTTAACCATTTGATTGAAAAGGAATGTAATTTTTTTGCTGGTATTAGCGAAAAATCCATGACCAAAATAAAACTGTGCTTACCAAAAATATCAAATTGTAATCTTTGAAATATCTAATAATAATATAATAGTTTTAGTATAGTATATGTATATTATAGTATCATATTCGTACTTTTTCGTTAAATGCAACTGGTTGAAAATTAGTTTTTTGTTTTCGGTTAAAAATTAATTTTGTAAACTACAAATGTAACAATTTTGTTATTACATTGTTTAAACTTCAGCTATTTTATAGTAAAACGAATTCTTTTTTTGAGAATTCGTAATTTTAAATGGTAAAAGCAGATTTTACAATAAAATACTACTTTTCCTCATTCTGACTGAAATTTTATTTATTTTCTTAAAAATTTATCTTTCAAATAAAAAAAATTTTCTTCGTTGCAGATTTATCTTCATGGTTAGAAATTCAATTATTTGGTTAAAATTCAGTTTTTGGGGTAAAGATTTAACACTTTCCATAGAAATTTTTTTTTTTTGCAAATTTATCTTTCTGGTAAAAAATTTAAAGCATTTTGTTAGGGATTTGTCTTTTATGGTAAAAAGTTTATCTTCTTGGTTCAAATTTAAACTAAATTGTTACAAATCCATTTTTTATAGACAAAATTCAAAATTTTAGTTCAAATTCATGTTTTTTCTTGAAGATTTAGTAGAAAATTTTTTAATCTATATTCTTAAGTTTGATATTGAACTGTTTCATTAAAAAATCGTCATTATGGGTTGAAAATTAATTTTTTTTAACTAAAGAAATCTACTATTTCACCTTTGATTCAAAATGTTATATTCACCTTATTTTTAGTTCATAATTCGACCTTGTTGATAGAAAATTACTTTTCATAAATTAAAATATAAATATTCAATCTTTGGTTGAAAATGTAATTTTTTAGTGTGAAATTAATGTATTTTGTTGAAAAATCGTCTTTTTTGGTGAAAAAATATTATTCTTGGTTAAAAACTCACCTATCTGTTTAAAAATAATTTTTATTGAAGATTCGTCATTTTAATTTAAAGTTAATTTTTTTGCTCGAAAATTTTTCTATATCTAATATGTTTACTAATTTTTTTTTGGTTGAAAATATTAATTTTCTGACATAAAAATGTAACTATTTGATTTTTTGTTTAAAAGTTACCTATTTCAGTTGAAAATTCAGGTACCCAGTGGGCAAAAAATTTGGAGACGTCTTCACGACATCTTTACGAGAACTTTAAGACAACTTTACGACATCCTATGTTCATGTCGTTTCGGTGTATTTGCGATGTCGTAAAGACATCGTCAAATCATACGACTTATTTACGATATCGTGAATACACCTTAACGACAGGGACATAGGATGTCGCAAAGTTGTCGTAACGATGTCGGAGCGATGTCGTAAAGACGTCGTATAATGAGTTTTGTTCTAGATATTTTTTTCTAAACACCACTAAACACGATTCACCCGTTTATTGTCATCTAAAATGGAGATATCTTTCCTGTCTTCTCTATAATCGTGTATCACCTAGAGGATGTCTAGTATATAGAATATAGGGACAGTAACAAAAAACCTAGTGGGTACAAAATTTAACGACGTGTTTACGACATCGTTACGACATCTTTACGACAACTTTACGACATCCTATGTCCATGTCATTTCGGTGTCTTTGCGATGTCGTAAAGACATCGTCAGATCATACGACTTATCTACGATATCGCAAAGATGCATTAACGACATGGACATAGGATGTCTAAAGTAATTGTGAAGATGTCGTAACGATGTCGTAAGGATGTCGCCAAACTTTGTGCCCACTGGAAACTAAATGAATTCTGAAGAAAGAAATTGTGTTAATAATTTCGCCACAGAAAAATCGAAATTGGTGCATCGGGTGCATAGAAAAAGTGCTTACCTAAAACGGTTTTATGCAAAATGCGATTGCCAACAGCTTCTCCTCCGAGAAGGTGTCCATGAATAACGTGTGCATTTCTAAGGGGTCCACTGACAATGGGTCTGCCGAGAGCGGGTCCAGCATTTTCTGTAGTTCTACTGTATGTCATCTTCGATGAATAGATGTCACCATTTAGCACCATTATGTAAATCGTGTCTATGATTGGAGGAGGAAAACTACTGCTCCCATCACTTGAGGTAATTAAATTTTGTCGCGTGCGACGATTAAAGCTTCGAGCTACCCAATTTTGAATAATGAAGCTTACAGAAGCATACTGTGGAGTAGCCCAGCGATCAGCTTGATGGTGACCTCCACCCCCCGTATTTACACCTTCAAGTGTTGCTTCATAATAACGTTCCGAATGATCATTTATAAAAACCTTCATGGTGGCGCTTTCCTCTGGCAGTGATTGCATCCAGCCGGGTAATTGGCGAGGTACTACTCCGCTTTCCGGAATTGGTCTGAAATTCGCTGTCAGTAAGTTGTTGTTCCATAATTTTAGACTTAAGAAGTTTTCTCTTGCATCTAATTCTGCAAGGAAAAATTACAATTCAGCAAGTTTTTTTTTAATAGGGTTATTATAATATATATTTATAGATAGATGCAAAATCCTGTTAAACAGAACAAGAACATAAAGACCAAATTTGGACCACAAAGAATAAACGACAACCAAAAATCCTATTGTAATCTGGAAAAAAACCAAAAAAAAATTAATAAATAAAATAAAATTGTCGGAAAAAAATAAAAAAGGGGAAGGAAAAATGAGACGGCAGCCAACCACATCTCCTTCCTTCTCTTTTTATTTCTTTCGTCTTTTTTATTTTTATTATTATTTATTTATTACTTTATTTTTATTATATGTTGAATCAAATATACACAAAATTCCTATTTTGGATCAGAATCATTTCCGAAACAAGGTTTTACACTTGTCAAAGAGCTTTGTTGATGAAAATAGTTTGCATATCAGTTATATTGATCGTAGAATTTCTAAAGGTTTCATGATGACGAAAGTGTTTCTTGGAAACCACCCTTATATGGTTTGCATGAATGCTGATAAGGGCAGTATTACTGTTTGCATGACAAAATCGAATTATATCAGGGATATGGAGAATTTGCTTTCTGATAATGATAATTTTGAATTATTACATAAAAATCCGTCAGAAAAATTAAAAAGAGACACTTTTAAGATGCTTGACAATTGGAGAAAGAAAGGACTTCTGGGAAAGGATATAAGATGAACTGATATGAACACTGAAGACACAGTTCTTGCAAGATGCTATGGGTTGCGAAAGATTCACAAAGATGGCTATTTCTTAAGAATAGTTATTTCAACTATTAATACTTCAACCAAATTTTTAGAACAAAATTTTAATTTGATTCTCAAGGACTCTATCACAACTTCTAAATATAATGTCAAAAATAGCTGGGAATTTCAAAAAAGTATCATTCAAAAAAAGGTTCCGGATGACCATGTCATGATTTCTTCGGATGTTATTGCAATTTTTGCCGAGTATACCCCTTGAATTAGTTAAAAAGGCAATTTTTAATAGATGGACTAATACAAAAACCCGTACTCGTTTATGTCAAAATGATTTTAGTGATGGAAGATTTGGAGGTATTTGTTTTTGGAAAATTAGATTTTGTTTTGCCTTTTTATTTTCGGTTTGCCGACGATACCTTATTTTGTGTTCCTCTGGAAAAGTTACAGATTGTCATTGATACTTTTAACAGTTTTCATCCAAAACTTCAATTTACTCATGAAATAGAACAGGATTATAAAATCAGTTTTTTGGGCATAGAAGTAATTAAGGGTAGGAATGGTAATATTATTACCATTTAGCACAGAAAGAGTAAATATTCAGGTAGAATTTTTAATTTTCTTTTTGCTCATCCCTTTCAAAACAAAATTGCAGTAATTAAAAACTTAGTTGACAGAGCTATAGGTTTGTCCCATTATTCATTTCACACAAGAAATTTGAATATTGTTAGGAATATCCTTTTTCTGAATCATTATCCAAAACAGTTAATTAAGAAAGATATCACAATTAGAGTTCATCAAATCAAAAACAAAGTGAATAATAATTTGTTTGTAGATAATCAGAAAGAGTTGAATGAATATAGTTCGTTTATTACTTTTGTTCTTCCATTTTTGGGTCAAATTTCTAAAGCTCTTTATCTTATTTTAAAAAAATTTTTAATTCATACTATTTTTCGCATTCCATTCAAAATGATTCAGTGATAAATTTTTGCAAAGATCCTTTAGTTAATTTTGAAAAGGGTGGTGTTGTCTATAAGATCACTTGAAGGGTCTGTAAAATAAATTACGTGGGACGTTGACAATGAGTTTGACTGGGATAATATTCAAATTTTGCATAGTGAAAGTAATGAGAGAAAGAGGGAATTCATGAAAATGCTTTATATTAAAAAACAAAAAAGTTATCTATTAATTTCAAAACCGATTTGGATGGGTTGAACAAATGTTATGCTAATATGATTAATTACATATAAAGAAGCTGTTTCATGTTATCATGTTATCTCAGTTATCACAGAGAGAGCACCTGTTCGTGGGTGCTGTCAATTTCTACCACTTCAATTTTTCTTGCCTTGATAAGGGTACTGTACGAGTACCGAAACGTTGGTAATGCAAATTTATTTATGTTTTTTATTTTTATTTTATTATAACTTTATGGTAATAATAATAAAAAAGACGAATTTGGATTTTGGTCTAATTTAAATTTCGTAAATTTTGATTTATAGATAGACTCTTGTACAACAAAGAGGTAAAATGGAGATTAGGTTCCCATTGCTCACACTATAGTGATTTAAAAAATATTTTTTAATTCTACTTATTGTTTAATTACAGAGAATTTGGATGTTTGGCCTATTTATAATTTAACAATTCAAAATAAAAGCTTTTCAGAAGCTACTTGTGATTGGGGTCAGATGTATGTAAAATTTTTTGAGGATTATAATTATAATGTTATGTTATACTTGCCTTTAAAATAAAAGAATCCCAAAAACGTGAAAAGTTGGATGACAGAAATAATTTTCATTCTTTTGTGAGTTGACTCAAGTATAAAGCACTAAAGTATCATTTACATTTCAAAATTTTTCTCTGAATAGTGAGACGCATAAAGTTACTGATATATATGCTACCTTTTATGTTACTTATCTGTTGACATCACTTGTTATTTTCAGATCTGAGAATTTTCCGTATTTAGTGAATTTTGAAAAGTAGTCGAACATGACTTTTAGAATTATTGAAAGTAATGGCAATTTGTGTTATAGATTGTATGGTTGAGGCAGCAAAGACAAATATTAAATTTAGCTTCCTTATCTTTTAAGATTCGCCTACAAAGAAGAATAACAAAATTTAGTATGTCATGGAAGCTGCAATAAAATTTTAATACTAAATTATTTTTATTCACTGAATATATACACTGATATTTTGTTGAGAGGCGGTTTTTCAATAAAGCGTAGTATTAAACGTGAATAAACCTTAATTATCTAAGCAAAATTTTGAGCATTCTTTTTCAAGTATCACAACTGATTTTCCATTTTTCTCAAAAATATTATTCTTTAGTCTATAAATTGTCCAAAACTCGCGTTTATTTATCGCCGTCTTTGCAGAGTTTCCCTTTTTTCAAATTTTTGCGCTTGAATGTGAATTGACTTATCCGAAACCAATAAGAAAATCCAACAATTTTTATCTATAAGTTCTTTCTTCCCGGCTGTTAAATTTTGCATTAAATTTTTTATTTAGGATTTATATTTGTTCGTTCGAAACTATTTAATATAATACAAAATGTTTCATACGTAGTTCATCATTATGTCTGCAAATATTCTTTCTCTTTTTTTGACTACAGGTGGAATCATCTGGATACAGAATCAATTTTTTTGGTTCAAAGTGAGCCCCCTTGCTGCAAATTCATACTTTTGCTTTGAAAATTCAATTGTTTTTAATAAAATTCGTATCATTTTCTTGCAAGTTACATAATTTTGGGTGAAAATGAATTTCTTTATTAAAATTTATTTATTTATTTCAAGTCTTAGCACGTTTGTTGAAAAACTGTCGTATAAACTATTTTATCAGAAATTATTTTTTTTTGTCAAAGGTTAATTCTTTTTGCTCAGAACTTATCTCCCTGGTTAAAAATTGAACCCTTTATTTTAAATATATCTATTTATTAAGTGGAATATTCAAATATTTTATAGAGAATTTGTATGTTTTATTTTGAAAATTAATATTTCATAAAAAATTATAAAATTAAATTACAAGAAGTCTCCGAGGCCAAAGCATGTCTCAAAAAACCCTGATCCTCACTCACGAGAAGTTTAATAATTAAAAAAAAATTTTATCGCAAAAAAAAAACAATAAGTATTTTTTGATCTGTCACTTAACTACGAGGGTGGATTGATAAGTTTCCGGCAGTAAATGTTCAGAGAGCTATACCAAATTCTTGATTGATATAATAAAAATAAATTAGATAATTAGAAAAGGTTCGATTATCGAAGGAAAATAACACAACCTGCAAACATCTATTTCAACCGAAAAACAAAGCGGACAATGAAGTGAACAAACAGCTTTGTATGAATGACATAACTTCTATTTCCAAATTAAAATATTTCTTCGACAGATCAAATTTTTTTTTTAAATTCAATCATTTAATTTGGATTTTCAATTTTTGCGTACAAATTCACATTTCTTCTTTGAAAACTCCCTTTTTTCGAAGAATAATCGCATTGTGGTTAGGGCAGTTTAACTATTTGGTTATAAGTTGTAAAATTTTTTTCAAAATTTATTTATTCACGTCAGGAGTCATCATTTCACTTGAGAAATTTTTCTTGCTAAATATGAAATAATTTTATTTAAAACTCGTTTTTTAAATAAATCTTTTTCTAAGAAGTTACATATAAAATATATACTTATGGTAGGGAAGTAAGACTCTTGGTTACAAATTTAACTATTTGCTTGAAAAAATATATATTTTTTGTCGAAAGTATATCTTTTGAACTACTTTCTTAGTACTTTTATTTAAATTCTTAATTTATTCCTTCTATATTAATCTTAAAAGTTGTTCATTTATTTATGAAAATCAATAATATTTTAGAAAGTTAACTACTTGATATAGTATAATATATAATAGAAAAATCTTTTTTTTTTCAAATTTCAGTTTTTGAAAATTCATTTTTTTCCTATAGCAAATTAATAGTTTATTTAAAATCAGAAAGTAATTGTAAGACGACTTCCGTGGCACAAGTCATTTTAAAAATGCTGATCCCTACTCAGGAAAAGTTTCATAAACTTTTAATTATTCAACTGAAGAAATGACAAGAAATTTCTTTCTGCATAAGGTTTTTATATTGTTAATAAACAGAAAAAACACGGAAGAGTGCATTTAAGCTATCAAGTAGCTGTATTAAAATATTATTCGCACACCCTGAAAAGGCTATCTTTAAATTTAGAATTGCTAGTTCGGATTCACAGCGGGAATAATTCGAATAAATCTAAGTTTTTCAACTGCTTGTATATCCCAGCATGCGTGAAGAAGAATGCCTGGCAGGAGGAGACGTGGACCTGACACGGAGAGTAGTTATAACTGGTTTAGAAGACCTGGCCCCAGATTTTGGAGGATTAGGTCTGGCAGGGAAATTAGACACTCCGGAACGAGAAGCATTATGAGTGGGGTCACCATCAAGTGAATAATCGAAAAATGAATAAAAATTTTTAATAAAAAATAGAATCAAGTTTTAGTTTTATATTCACTTTGTTTGCATATAATTGCTTCCTGGGTTGAACTCCAAACTGTCGCGAGAAGTTGCCTTTTTGAATTGAAAGATCACTTTCACGTAAGTCACTTCTCTTCCAATAAATTGAACCACAAAATCGGAGAGTTACCCGTTATGGCATTACATTTTTATCGAATTCGAAGCATATTAAGCTATTAAAAAAATGTAATTTACTCCAAATAATTAAGAATTAAAGGATTAAAAAAATTGTACTGTATTTTCAAAATTTAGAAAAAATATCTTAGTGCTTTAAAAAGATACAAGGGATTCTAAAACATTCTAAAGGATTTCGTAAGTTTTCCCACGATTTAAATTATTAAAAGGAATTCTGAGTGCTCCTAAGATATTATAACAAATTCTCCAAGATTTCCGGCACTATCATCAGATTTCATATAATCTGGTGCTTTTAAAACCTATCTAGGGAAACAAGTTAAGAGTAGCGTATTAAAAATCTACTTGACTTCACATGTCAACCTCGTAAATTCCTTATTTTATATTAAATATTTATTTGTTTTGTTTGTTTGGTTATAAAACCTTATTCCGTGTCCTGCTGTTAAATTCAATATAGGCGTATAATGCCATGGACCAAAAGGAGGACGATGGTCGTGGGGGCTAAAGCGTAGGTTCTGGACCAACTCCGTCGGCTTGCGGGTTCGATTGCCACCTTGTACTTTGGAAGAGCCTCGGCAGCCCATGCGGCGAATACTAGCCTAGCAAGGGAGTTGTTTATCTCCGGAGAGTCGTGGGACCGGTACATCTAGAGAAAAGGTTTTCTCTAAATACCTAAAACTGTTACTCGTGGTGGTTGGGAATCCACCTTAAACTGTAGGTTCCCCTGCGACCACCACTACAGGTAGTGCGACCGCACTACCTGCGACGAGTCGCGAAATTCGTATATCGACGATGCGCCAATACGCTTCGGGGAAACTAACTGGCAAATGTCTCACTTTCTTGCGGTTCATCTCGGTCTGCCCATCTGTAGTTTAAATCTTCTGATAAAACAGGTGCTCTGTCTCTCACTAGAGACGATGACCGGAAATGCCACTTGAAACTTCATTCGTTACTCAAAACTGAAGAAGCGAGCACAGCCTCGAAGACTTAGCACCACAATAAAAAGGAAACTTACGTGTGTCGAAGTGGATGACGCACGCCGTGGAAACTAGTTCATTGCTGACCTCGCAAAGGTCATGGCCACTATTTAAGTTTAGCAGTAAGCTCAGTGCGTTCGTTCCCTGGTACTTGATTGGAACTTATAATTCCACTCGATTTGTTAGGGTCTTACATCTACTAATTAGCTTGTTATTACGTCTGTACGGCCCCCTATAAGACCGTGGACATTATTATAAGAAGGTGGGGAGTCACGTTTAGTGGTTATAACGACACAAGTTCAGGAAACTTTCTAACCAGGGTAGAGGAGGGTCGTTCGGTCTCAGGTCTTACTCATGAGGAACTGATGATAAGGATTTTATTCATCCTAGATAAACTGCTTCTGCAATGGCTTCCATATAACTATCATGCCTAGCCTACAAGGCAGCATTTTAAAACAGTAGGAATCAGACGGAAATTGTGAAAAATGATTGCATCTTAATAAATTATGGCTTATTTTTTCAGAGAAAACATTCTATACAGCTTAACTGTTGCTAATTTTCAAACTACATTTCTTACGGCTGTAAATGTTTGAACACTTTTCTGTAAGAAACAATTTTCTTAACAAATAAATATATTTCAAATTTATTTACTTATATTTAAAATTAGTAACAGCAGAGTTGTAGAGAACGTTTTCTGAAAGAAGTGTTTACTTAAAATGTGGAAGATTTTACTTGTTTACATTGCAGAATACTATTATGATCTGATATTTTACATAAAGAAAGTTTTCGGAACACTTTTTATGCAATTAAATTTGATGTGAAAAATGCCCTAGTCACGGGGCATGTTGTAAGAAATAACTTTTTGTTATTTATTGTTATTCACTAACTATAGCGTTGCGGTTAACGGATTTTCGATACTGACTGACTGAAGTTGAGGGTTTATTTGAAACTTTGTCGTATCACATTCTTTTTAAATATCAAATGTAAAAAAGACAAATCTTTAAACGAAATCTGTGTCCCCGTACCCCGATCTGCCCTACCAGGTCTGGATTCTTTTTAAATAAAGTAGGATTCTCTTTCTTGCCCTTTTCAACACACTCCTCACTAGTTTTGTCGAAGTCTCATCGTACAAATTCAATAGAATCTTTATTTTTATTAAAATTCGGAACATTCTGATGATCTAAGCTACGAGGGTAGTTCAATAAGTCCTTAGAATGAAGTATAAAAACAATTTTTTTTGGGTAAATTTTTTTTTATTTTTCAACATAATCTCCTTGGAGCTCTATACACTTGGTCAATCGCTTTTCAAGTTTTTCTAATCCTTCAGAAAATTGCGTTTTCGGAAGTTCCTCAAAATAAGCACTTACAGAGGCAATGACGTCTTCGTTGTCTGGAAATCTCTGTCCACCGAGCCATTTTTTCAAGTTTGGAAATAAGAAAAAGTCACTGGGGGCTAAATCTGGTGAATACGGTGGGTGTTCGACCAATTAGAATTTTAGTTCTTCAATTTTAGCCATTGAAACGAAGCATGTATGAACTCGGGCGTTGTCGTGATGAAAGAAAATTTTTTTTCTCGCGAAATGTGGTCGTTTTTTTTTAATTTCTTCTTTCAGCTGCACTAATAATGATGCATAATATTCCCCAGTGATTGTTTTACCCTTTTCCAAGTAGTAAATAAGTATAATTCCACGTGCATCCCAAAAAACTGTAGCCATAACCTTACGGCCTGACTTTACGCTCTTTGCCTTCTTTGGAGCTGGTTCGCCTGTGGAAATCCACTATTTGGATTGTTCCTTTGTCTCAGGAGTGTAATGGGGTATCCATGTTTCATCCACAGTCACAAATCGACGAAAAAATTCCTCACGATTCCGACTTATGCGCGCCAAAAGATCCTCAGAGGCGACCACTCTATTGCGTTTATTCTCAGCTGAGAGCAAACGCGGCACCCATCTTGCCGATAGCTTTTTCATGCCTCGTTTTTCATGTAGAATTGAAACAACTGCACCTATAGATATCCCTGTGGCCTCAGCTAACTCACGCACTTTTAATCTTCTATCCCAGTTATAAACCGTTGCTAAGGCAGGGGCAGATGTGCCATGAACTGAGTCCAATTCATTTTTTATCTCATATGGAGTTAAACCCTTTAAATGAAAATGTTTGATTACCGCTCTGAACTCGCTTTTTTCCATTTTTCTTAACGAACAATTTTTTTTTCAATTGGTTATAAAAACACGTAAACTCAGAAGATGTGGACTGTGACTGCACCATATATCTAGTCGGGAGTGGTGCTGGCTAAAAACAGATGATTTGGAGCGATTTGCGCGCCATCTGTTGGTCATTCTAAGGACTTATTGAACTACCCTCGTATATTTGCTGTTAACATCCTCTGTCAAATTTGGTCACCAAATTTAAATTTAACTGACATGCGCAGCAGTCCGCCTAAAAACAAACTCCGATTGGAACTTTGCCATATATCTCCCTATTGGTGTTCCATTATTGTATCTTCCAGATTTTCTAAGTAACTGGACTCTGCATGCTGAATAATTATTGCTGGTTGACCTTTTGCCTTAAACTTTGTATTAAATATATACTCTTCTCTATCTGATTCGAGATCTTGGTTTGTGCTGTCTTTTTCTCCACTGCTACTCCCTGCCGTTTCACCCTAGATGTCTCTATCTGCTTGCGCACTGGAACTCAAATTCTTATATGAATCCTTATCATCGTTCGCGATCTCTGTTTCTTTTTGATGGTGTTAAATGGATTAAGATATACATCGTCGGCTACGAATTTTCTTGAAACAGTCTTTTAACTACCGTCTCGGCATTCTTTGTATCCACACGTACTCGATGCCCAGATTGCATACTCCCCGAGCGTTCCTCGTGGTCACCTCACCAACCCCTTGATAAATTTCTTGCCCTCACCGTATTAACTAGTTTTAACTCATAGAGTTGGGATGGTGCTAAAACTGCGGCCGCTTATACTTTTCCGTCCTCAAGGCGAAAGACGTCACAATTATTGCCCTTAAACTGTGTGCTAAAAACTTTCCCGGCTAATTTCCTTACGAACTGTAAGCCTGAGCGTAGTGTTGGTACGCACAGCACTTGCCTCACCTTCACAATCACTTCCTCTCCTTCAGCTATGAAAATTATGGTTCCTGACCCGAGCTCTTGAATTTTAGCAAAATGTTTGTCATCTGGAAAACAAAGTGTTCCTTTCCTTTCTGAGTCAATTTCATCAAAATATTCTAATAGTTGGCTGTTTGTCTTGTTGCTCTTGAATCTATGGTCCAAACCTTCCTTTCTTCTTGACCCTTTGCTTTCTTAGCTTTTAAACAAACCTATCCCGAAGGTTTCGACGCCTTCTACCATTCTCTTGTTACAAATGCTAGTTCTTCGCTCTGCCTAACAGTACCTTCTTTTTCCTGCTTTTTATTACAGATTGATATTTTTCACAGTCTCTTTTATAATGCCCTGTCTTCCTATAGAAAAATCATTCCTCATGTGAATTTTTTCTCGCCTAAGCTTTCACCACCGCTTCACCTTGATGTCCGGTCATGTCGTTGATAGATAGTTTATTTTTGTGTCTGCTGTATTCATCGATCAACATGCTTTTGATCAAAGATATCGTAAAACCTTCAGTTCCTTTCCAAGGTGGTGACCAAAGTATCACATGGTTCTGGCAAGCTCTCCAACAAAATAAAACCTGCAAACTCATACCTGGTTTCTTTTCCAAGAGCTATCATTGAATTAAAGGTATCTTACATTTTGTTGACATGTTCCTACATGTCGCCGTTTTCAGCTAAACGCATTCTGCATAAAACCGTGTATAAATGGAGTATTTTGGCTTCTGACGATTTTTGATGGTAGTTTTACAATGATTTTCAGGCTTCTCGTGCATTGGCGGCGTTCGTAATGTGCTATAATTGGTTATTGTCCACGAGCAAGCCGATCGTAAAAAAATATTGATCGTCTTTTTCTTGTCAAGCCTCATCCCAAACTGCTGTTGCTTCCTTATCCACCACTGGCCACACTTCAAGATTCATAAGCATATACTTCGCTCTGTATTTCCATACCGCAAATTTATTATTGTTAAGTTTTTCAATTTGAAAACTGGGACTGAAAACTGGGTAAACGCTGAAACACTGTCGACTACTGTCATTTAGACCCCACTGCAGTGTCACTTTTGCAATTTTATCTTTACTCCATTGTCATTTCAGAAATATAAATTCACTTCACTTGTTTTTTATTACTTTCATATGTCTGGGCCCATAACCCGTTGGAACTAATGAAATATAGTAACCATGTATGGTACAAAAAAGGTCAAAAGAAACAAACACTTCATGTGAGAATAATTATATAAACTGTATATTTGGATGTACAAAAGAACTGTGATTAAATATAGAAAACTTTAGAATGGAGTGAAAAATTTTAACTCTACTGTATACTTCAAGCGTCTTTCCCTTTGTGTGTTAAATGAGGGTTCCTTACGACAAAATTGATTTCCATAACAGCCCTCAGGCCCTTTTGCCTATGGGCCAGAGAACTTAGTGTTGGAATTCTCTATAAATTCACTGTGAATATAAGAATTGAAATTATAATTGTTTACTTTAATCCCAGTTTAATTCATGTGTAACTAGAAAAAAGTATTAGGCCTAATTGTTCAGAGTTTAATATTAATGCCAAATTTACTTTTAATTTGTGTGAAGAGAAATTACCACCTTTTCTGAAAATTAATCAAAATATTTTCGAGAGATTTGACACTCTTAAACATGTATTCTGAGGTTAGCTCGGGTTTACTATGATTTTCGGGGTCGCCGAATACAAATCTGGCGACCTTTGACTTTTATCGCGTCAGGTTCAAGGTCATTGGAAGGTCAAATCAAGAGAAAAAGGTAAACAAAATCCAAAAAAATACGTTATATGTTTTTGGAGTCGCTAATTACGAATCTGGCATCCGTTGAACTCTATCGTTTCAGGTTCAAGGTCATTTGAAGGTCAAATCGAGAAAAAACGGTAAAAAATTTTTAAAAAATATGTTATAGGTTTTTGGGGTCGCTGATTACAAACCTGGTGTCCGCTGACCTTTATCGCGTCAGTTTCAAGGTCATGGGAAGGTCAAATCGAGAGAAAACGCTTAAAAAATATGTTATATGTTTTCGGGGTCGCTGATTACAAATATGGCATCCGTTGACCTCTATCGCTTCAGGTTCAAGGTCATTTGAAGGTCAAATCGAGAAAAAACGGGAGAAAAATAGAAAAAAAATATGTTATAGGTTTTCGTGGCCGCTGATTACAAATCTGGCATCCGTTGATCTCTATCGCGTCCAGTTCAAGACCATTTGAAGGTCATTTGAAAGTCAAATCGAGAAAAAACGGTAGAATAATCTGGCGTCCGTTGACTTCTATCGCTTCAGGTTCAAGACCATTTGAAGGTCATTTGAAGGTCAAATTGATAAAAACCGCTGAAAAAAATACGTTATACGTTTTCGAGGTCGCTGATTACGAACATGACATCCATTGACCTTTACCGCATCAGGTTCAAGGTCATTTGAAAGTCAAATCGATAAAAAACGCTGAAAAAAAAATGTTATAGGTTTTCGGGGTCGCTGATGACGAATGTGGCATTCCTTAACCTCTATCGCGTCAGGTTCAAGGTCATATGAAGGTCAAAACGGGGTGAATCAAGAAAAAATCTGAAAAAAAGTATATGTATATTTTTTGGACCGCTGAATTCGAATATATCATGTGTCTTACCAAAAAGGTCCTATTGAGGTCAATTTAAGATCCTTTAAGGGTCAATTTTGTAAATTCTTCAAGAAAAATCTGAAAAAATTCATGTGAAGGTTTTTTGGGTCAATGAACTTTATCACGTCAGCTTACAACGTTTGGTTGCAATCAGGGCATTACACGTGATGACGATGGGCAACGGAGTTGTTCCACGATCCGGCTACGTGCCTGGGTTGCACAGTAACCTGTGATCCCTAAACCCACGTCACGTTAACCTAAATACGCAGCTACCTGCACCCCTAAACCTATGATAAGTTAACCTAAGTACACAGTAACCTTCAAGAACTAAACCTACGACAATACAGCCAAAGAACACAGAAACCTACGAGCCCTAAACGTACAAGTTAACCTAAGAACGCAGTAACCTACACCCCTAAACCTACGACAGGTTAACCTAAGTACGCATTAACCTGCAACTTTAAGTACCGTCACTCAAGAACGCTGTACCCTGCTAGGCGATAACGTCAGCTCGCTACATCCCAAATAGCTCAACCCAACAACTCTGTAGGCAGCTAGATAAGAACCTCAGCCTGCTATATCCTAAGTACCTTGACGCAAAATCCCGGTACTTTGCTCGGCAATAAGCGCCGACCGCTGCATCCTAAGTTCGTCCACCCAAGAACCCTGTACCCTGCTCAATAATAACTCAAATCCATTACATGCCGAGCCCATTAACCTTCGAATCTCCACGTATACGTACATCCTCCTTTATTTTTACGTATAGTCCTCTCAACGCTTAATGAATATTTCATATACAGAGATTTTCTATTTATTGTACAAAAGTATATTAAATTGATATTAAAATTGCATAAGTTTTTAACAGTATGGTGAAATTTTGAAGCCAAAAAGATGATATACGAATGAAACATGTCAACTTTAGAATAAAAGCTATGCCCTTGCAAGGAAACTGTCTAAATTTCACCAAAATATTAAAATTGTGTACCGAATAAAATCTTGCTTTCTCATTTTTTCACTGAAAATTTTGTACCTAATGTTGAAATTCTAACAATTCTAGCGATATCCAAAAATGCCAAAAGTAAGTCAACGGAATAGACTCTCGTGCCCTCTTCTCTGGCCCGTAGGCTCAAGGGCCAGAATTATTTTCACATAAAGTGTTTGTTTCATTTGACCTTTTTTTACCATACTTGGTTATTATATCCCATTAGTTACAACAGGTTATGGGCCCAGATATATGAAAGTGATAAAAAACAAGTAAAGTTAATGATAGTTTTCTGATCGGCTTGCTCGTGGACAATAACCAATTAGTGCACATCACGAACGCCACCAGTGCACGAGAAGCCTGGAAATCATTGGAAGATTACCATTAAAAACCGTCAGAAGCCGGCAGACTCCATTTATATAAGGTTCTATACAGAATACGTTTAGCTAAAAACGGCGACATGGAGGAACATCTCAACAAAATGCAGGGTACCTTTAATCAAATGACAGCATTTGGAGAAGAAATCAGGGATGAGTTTGCAGCTTCTATTTTGTTGGAGGGCTTGCCAGAACCATATGATACTTTGGTCAACACCTTGGAAAGGCGAACTGAAGTTTTTACATCTTTGGCCAAAAGCATGTTGATCGATGAATACAGCAGAGGCAAAAATAAACTAGCTATCAGCGACATGACCAGATATCAAGGTGAAGCGATGATGATAGCTGAGGCGTGCACAAATTCACATTGGGAATGATTTTTTTACAAGAAGACAGGGCATTATGAAAGATACTGTGAAAAATATCAATCCGTAAGAAAAAGCAGGACAAAGAAGGTACAGTTAGACAGTGCGAAGAACTAGCATTTACAACAAATAAGCCAGGAATGATAGTTATATGGGAGCTATTGCAGAAGTAATTTATCTAGGATGAATAAAATCCTCATCATCAGTTCCTCGTCCGTAAGACTTGATACCGAACGCCCCTTCTCTACCCTGGTTAGAAAGTATCCTGCATTAGTGTCGTTCTAACCACTTAACGTGACTCCCTAATTTCTTACAATAATGTCCAGGGTCTTATAGTGGGCCGTACAGAGCTCCTAGAATGGTTCCTCTCATTATTATTTTTTAGTTTTCAATCGTCCTTCTGTAATTTTCCTTTTTTTCCGGTATAAAACTTCGAGGCCATGATCTCTACTTCAGTTTTGAGTAACGAATGAAGTTTCAAGTAGCGTCTCCGGTCATCGTCTCAGGTGGAGTCGGAGCACCAGTTGTGTCAGAAGATTTAAGCTACAGATTGGTAGAACGAGAGGAACCGCAAGGAAGTGAGACATTTGTCAGTTAGTTTTCCTGAAGCGTATTAATTTTTTTAATTACATTTTTTCTGGAAAAACGATCTTCACCTAACTGGGTATCATACCAAAGAATTTCCGATTGCCGGTAGGATTTTTTTCCTTAAACTACAGAAGAAATCGAAAAAAGAATTCTTCTTCACCAAGGAAAAGCAGGTGGCTGGCAATCAGAAGTTATTTGGTTATATTCCTAGCAGAGCGAAGGAGAATATGTTGTTTTCACAAAGAATTTAATTTTGAAATGTTTCAATTCATAGCTCCATATAGTCTGAAAAGACGTTAAGAATTTAGGTTATTTTCTGATTATAATCCAGAATCGTTGACAAATTTGAATACGCGACACCTGAAGAAAGTTTTGTATCTAAAAGTTCTCTCAAGGAACGTCTTGGACAACCTCGTGCAGGACCTGGCGTACCTGCGTAGAAGACTTACTAATTAGAGATGCCTCGGCGAGTCGTAAACCTACACGGAGACATTGCAAGATATTAATTCACAAAAAAGAGTGATTTTGGAGCTACAATTTTTTCTGGCTTAAAAGTCCTAGACTCTATGGTCTAAAAGCATAGAATTTAAGACCTGAGAGCAAAGTTACATGGCCTAATGCTTGAATCTTCGAGACCTATGCTTTGAAAGTAAGGGTTCCGAGATCTTAATTCTTGCGCAAATGTTTGCTAAAATGAAGGAGCAATGCCATCATCTTGTGAAATTAATATACAAGAAATCTGTATTATCATCAGAGGATAATAGAAATTCTTAACGTTATTTCAGAGTAGATGGCGCTATGCATTAAAAATGTAATTAAATGTTTTTTCAAAAAAGACCTTTTCCTTCGCTCCACTGGAAATCAATTCACAGAACTTCAGATTGCCGGTCAGCTGCTTTTCCCATCTGAAATAGAATTTTTCTTCCAAACCCTCTAGTACGTTAAGGGAAAAGAACCCGATCGGCAAGCGGCATTTTTGTGATTCGATTCCTAGTGGACAGAAGAAAATCTTTGTTCAGAAAAAATTTAATTAAGCAAATTATTGTACATATATATTAAGGTCGCGAAAACAGAGTACGTAAAAGCGTATTGTTGTCTGATGTACCAAAATTGTTTTAAAGATTTAAAATTGCAGTTATAAATTAGAATTAATCAAGTTAATTCTTATTTGTAATTTAGGTGCAATGTATGAACAAATATTTGTTAACAATTCACTGTGAATATCAAAATTTCAACGTGAGAATCACTGCTTTTTGGGATTGGGTTGTCAAATACTTTCGAAGCAACGCATTGTTTTGAAAGTAATTGACTACCCACTCCCAAATTTTTACCAGATCAAGAAAAACGTTTAGTCTACTCTTTAAAATAAATATAAAAATAAAAAACACGTTCAAATTGAAAAAATGTATTGGTTTGTAATTATTTGATTTATGTTATCAAATAAATAATTAAAGTGGATTTTAGTAAACTTGATTCGAAAGTTGAAGAAAAGGCCCACATTTTATCTTTCGTATGAATTTTCACATCTTCGTTTAGTATTGCAGTATAAGCAATTGAAGAAAGATACTTTTTTAGGAACTATAACCCATTTTTAAATTAATTAAAGTTATTATGAGTGTTTTAATAGCGAAGAAATTACGTCATTAATAATAAACTTTTGACCGTTAAGCACCACCTAATTTTCAAAAGAAAAGGAGCTAAAGAACAGCCATGTTAAGGAAATAGAATTATTGTCAGAACTTGTTCACTTGATGAAAAGAAAGGGTTATATTATTTGCGAGTCACTCGGCTTGGCTAATTTAGATGTAGCGGAGAGAGGGGTGGTCAGGAGTGGCAGCACATGCGAAGGATCGCAATTGTTCATGAATCATCTCCATGTAAAAATCATCTGACAACTACCTGGTAGATTGACGAGAACGCGTGATTTCGCAACAATAACTGAAGTCATGGCCTTGACTTCTAAGGTGTACGAGCCATGAATTTCCGATCGGTCAGGTGAAGTCTTACTGTTTTAATTATTAGCAAATTTGAGTGACCTTATGAGTCATTAACGCTATTTTTCCGAGCGCAACCATCCCTAACTGGCAATGTTCAAAAATCAACAACAAGGATTACTAGGAATTGGCCATTTTGAGATATCGCGTGATTAAGTTCCAGAAATTCTCCCTGAATCACTGACTTTCAATTACATATTATAGTGCTAATACGATTTTTGAATAACTAGAACACCCGAATTTTCGTGGATAAAAATCTCCACCGATTAGCCATTGCTGACGAATGTTGTTTTCTGGCTTTATAACCCACTTGCGGGCCGGGTAAAATAAGAGTTACAAGTATACATTTTTAGTTTCTATTTTAGTCGCAGGTGTAACAATAAACGAGAGCGAGGTATAAAAACACTAAACCTCATCTGTAATGACCCTTTGACCTCGTAGAGAACCGCGTCCCGCTGGCACGGCAAACGAAAAATTTTTTTAAATTCGTAGAAATTAACAAACCACAATGTGTGACGTCAAAGTCAAACTAAGAGTGAGTTCCTTCCCGGATGTTCGTCTCCACGGACCCGCGAGCGCGCGTTCTGCCATGCGCAGATGACTGAACGCGACGATCGAGTAGGCAATAGTTAAGTACGAGCTCCAAGTACACGTTACGTAACACGCAGGTGACGGATCGCTCGGAGTGTGAGAGAGAGAATTTGTTTAACGTGAACTCTACTAGGCGGCGCGTGGAGAGAATAAAACGACCGCGTGGTACGCTACAATATATTCTATGGTGCAGCATTATGGCCGCCCCCTTGTCCGCGCTGGTTTGTTTACATCGTCCAGCTGAAACTGTGCACGTATCAAATACTTTTGAGCGTTAAACATGAAAAAAAAATTGTACGTGACAAAGAATTTTGCTGACAAATATTGTGTGGAATGCCCCATCTATATATATTTATATATAAATAGACTACAGAATTATAGTTTCAACGAAAATTAAAGTTTATTATTAATGCTTTAAAAATTATTCTAAAAATTTAGCTGAGATAATCAAGTTCCCTTGACGTTTTATTCCATGTTCTATCAAAAGTCTCCTCCGTAGGAAAATACTTATAAGTTACACTTTAAAAGTTAATAACAAGTATAAGATTTTATTGTTACTGGCATTTAAAAAATGTAACTAATTACCAATTCGTTCCACATTTAACAAACTTATCTCTAAAGTAACTACAAAGGAAACACACATTTTAAATAGATAACAAAGATTTATAATTAAAATTTTATTAAAGCCCCTATGCTATATTAATTTTTGTTATTCTTGTATTTGAGGAAAATTTAAGACAAGAAAGCGGCAAACAGGAAAGTATATGCATAATATGTATTTTTTTTTAAATTCGGGAGCGATCAAGCCGGCCTCATCCCCACTCTAGCTGCGGCCTTGCGAACAAGCTAAATTAAATCTTTGTCTTCGCTGCCTCGACTGTACAATGTATAATACACATTAGAAGTACTTTAAATAATACTGAAGGTTCTGTTTAATTCTTTTTCAAAATGCACCAAATATTGAGCATTTTCAGATCTAAAAATATCAAGTTATTCTGTCAGATGAGTTGCATTAAAGGTAGTCAACTCACAAAAGAATGAAGATTATTTTTTTCATTAAAAATCTCACGTTCCTGGGATTCCTTTATTTTGAAGGCAAGTATTATATAATATTATAATTATCATTCAGAACATATCTCACAAATTTATGGCCTTAATCCCGATCAGCTCCTCTAAAGCTCCTCTAAAGTTTAAACTATTTATTAATGAATAGGCTAAACATCCGAATTCTCTCAGAGTGCACGATAAGGCGAAATAAAAGATATTGTCAAAATTACCATACGTGTCCACATTGTGAAACTGACCTCTACTTTTTCAACTTCATTGTACAAGAGCGTACCTCTGACTTCATGCATTACTTTTAGTATTTCGAAAATATTCATCTTTTTTTAAAGAAAGGAATTTCTAATTGAATGTCTGAGAAAATCGAAATAACCAGGACTTCCTCAAACACCCTGATACACACTGTAATTCTAAAGTTTTTTTGAAGACAACCCTGGTATTTCAAAAATGTTAATAACCTCAATGTTTTCTTGCAGAATTAGATGCGACTCCTAACTATTTGCGTCTAACATTATCAAACAACAACGTAGTGCGTGGAAGTTTTAGAGCAATGCCCGAAACCAGAGTAGTACCTCGCCCAGTACCCGGCTGGATGCGATCTCGGCCACGGGAAATCACCACCATGGAGGTATTCATAAATGATCATTCGGAACGTTATTATGAAGCAACATTTGATAGTGTGAATACGGAAGATCGAACTGATACTCAAACTGGTCCAGTGGCTACTCCAGAGCGCGCTGACATAAGATTCATGGTTCAAAATTGGATAGCTCGAAACTTTGATCTTTATACGCGACCAAATTTAATAACCTCAAGGGTTAGGAAGAGGCCTTTTCCTCCTCCAATAATAGACACGATTTATATAATGGTGATGAATGGTGAAATTTATTCATCAACGATGACATACAGAAGCACTGCACAAAATGCTGGACCCGCTTTTGGTCGGCCCATTGTGAGTGGACCCCTTGAAAATGCACCCGTTGTTAATGGACACCTTTTCGGTGGAAGAGCTGTAGGCAGTCCTGTTTTCAATGGAATCGTTTTAGGTCAGTACCTTTTCATTGTACCTCATGAACATACCTTATTCCTTTCTTTAGAATTAATTCAGCTTTTAGCTACTGTCCCTATATTTTATGTATTACTAATCAAACCTCAAAACTTACTAAATGCAAATTTTCTCTTGCAAAATTAGGTACAACTGGTTTCCCAGATGTTCCTTTAGACCACGTTAATGTACTCTTCTCGACCGGCATTATTTATCAAGGAGAAATAGAAGAAAAACCCAATACAATAATACCCTTGTGGATGCTTTATCGGCCAACGGTAGTCGCGTTCCAAAAGGCTTTTATACGTCATAATTCGAAAAGACATTTTGAAACAGCCTTTACTACTTCGATTCGCTCGACTCAAATTCCTCATCCCGATAGTCCCACTAATATTCCAAGGTACGCTGAAATTCATTTTTCGAATGAACGATTAGTAGCTAAGAAGTTTCATTTGTACCGGCGATTAAATTATAAGCCTACATTTTTTTGGAAGTCTAATAATTTTCCACCCAAAAACATGATTTATATATTAATGCCATCTGGTGGTGTCTATTCGTCAATATTGAAAAAGTGGCACCCTCTGATGGATTCAACTACTTGATTATATTTCTGCAATATTACTTACTGCTAGTTACGTTTATTTCGTTTTTAAAGAAATTATTTTATTAACTCATTCAATTATTGTTTAATTTATTAATCCTTATTTGCTTTATATCTTATACACCTATAATTAATAATATTAAACTTTGTATGTTCAATGGCATAAATAAGCTTATTAATCAAAAATATGAAAAGTTATTTATTCCGAAGATTGTTGAACAAAGTGTGGCATTCCCAGTATAAAAAATAACTAGAATTGGATAAGTCTTCAAAAAACTTTCAACGCTGTAATTATTGACTCACTAAGAAAAATTAACAACTTCTTAAATATTAATGTCCATTTATAAATTGATTTCATGTACAGGTATATTATTTGATAGACAATTTAAAAAATTAGTCGACTTAGATTTGTAGTAAGTCACTTGTTTTTCATTTAAGGTAGGATGTCATTGTCGTTATTGTTGAACTGTCAACTCTAAAGGTGAAGCAAATAATAAACATATTTAGATTCTAAAATGAGATCAGTGTTGTAGAATGACTTGTCTTTAAAATCTAGCAATCATGGTTCTTGAAAACTAGATTACATTTTCCAGCCACGAAGAACTTCGCATTTTCATGGTAAGTGGGTTTGTAGTTTTAGCGTAAGGGCTATGTAAAAGCTACGTCACAACTTATGTAAAAATTTTATATTTTATTTCATTTGTTAATTAGCTGACATAACACAAGAAACATACTAATACAATAGGCTAACAGATTTTGCAGCCCATAAGGCTAGATTTCAAAACCAGGGGTATAATGTGGTTTTTCAAAGAGAAGGGGTAAATAAACTCTTTTGTATAAAATAATATTTTGGCACTATACTTTCAAATTAAAGAGACGGATTTTCAATAAGCTAGCTGATTTGTTAAACAAATAGGACTATATATATTGTAAGAATTTAAAGAAATTATCAAGAAAAAGTCAACATTTCCGATTTTGCTTGTTTTTCCTTTCTTATTATAGGGAGATCCTGTAAAATCCGGCACTGGGGCAAATCGGGCACCCTAGCGTTTCTGAAAAACGATCAATTGAAAAAACGCGCCAATTTTTCGTCCAAAGGCGCCTTTATACCCCAACGTCCCAAGAAAGAAGTTACGGCCATTGAGATTATGTTGTTGTTTTCATTAATAAGAACACGTTTATCTTGACCTTCTCTGGCCTTCCAAAAATTTTCCTGATTCAGAAAAACTATTTTAAAACCCGGATTTCTATTTTTTTATATCATCCGAGTGAGTTATACATGTGTGTTATTTAAAGCTTGCGAAATACAAAACTGTCTAACAGGGAAAATCCGGCACTTTTGCAATGAAAAATTCAGAACCTTGCTGCGTGGTCCGAAATTAAAAAGCTCAAATAAACGCGCTTCCTTTCATAGTAATTTCAAAATTGATTCCGAAATAGCATATCGTTGCGAAGCTACAAACGCAAAAGGAAGCCAGTAGAACCAGTGAAATTATAGAAGGTTGTTTTGGCCATAAAAAATACAAAATGAAAGTCTTTACTGTGGCGAAGTAGATCGAGGTTTCCACATCAACTTTGCAAGGTTGGTTTAAGGTAATTACGGACGAACAGGTGGAAAACATGGAAATTAAGATTCACCCTTATAAAGAAGAGAAGCCGATAAGATTCTAGCGGCAGGTACGAGGATTGTCTCCAAAAGAAACTCGAGGCCTGGCGAAAGTAGACAAAGGTTTCACAGTACTGGGAAAATAGTTTAATGGCAGGAGCAGATTGGTTCGTGGGATTCTTTAAACTACACGTTTTTGGTCACTTTCTGTTTTCCGATATTCAGGATTTAGAATATTGATGAAACAGGTGGGACAGTTATCAAACAACCTAACAAAGTGGTGGCTAGGCGCGGAATAAAAAAAGTTGGAAAATCACATCCGATAAACAAGGCATTCTAGGTACAGTCCTCATTCCAATTTCTGCTAAACGACGGGCTCTTTTACCCTTCTATTATTTTTCCGCAAAAACATGAAAGGATTGTTTTTTGAAAGGAGAACCCCGGGGAAATAAGGAAGCCTGCAATCGAAGCGGGTGTACGAATGCTGAAATTGTTTTCAAAGTTTTTGTAATTCTTCTAAAAATATGCTCAATCTTTGATCCAAAATCCACATTTACTGATACTGATTAATCAATTTTCGCACTCGTCCATTGCAGAATTAGACTCCTGGAAAGAGCTTCGAATCGCCATGTTCTGTCCCCCGCCTCATTGCTCTCAGAACATGCCGCCTCAGGATAAAACTGTGTATAGTCTATCTAAAAGAACATTTAGTTCTCTGTCTGACAATCGGATAAAAACTAACCCTGGAAAAGCAATAAAGTTCAGCGACATTCCCGACATCGTCTGCAAAGCAATGCTACCGATATCTAAAATCGCGATATTTTTAAAGATTTTGAATTTCTTCCGAGTAACGTGACTAATGGCGACGATTTTTCATGCCTTGCATTGAAGACTAGTGATAATTCTGCATCTGCAATGACTCACCCAACTGCTCCTCTAGCCAACACTGAAACTGCCGCCTTTATTTCATGTGAAAACGAGAATACCAACCGCTGAATTGGCAACCGCTGAACATTTTGATGTCACTCTGAATGGAAAGAGACAATCAACGTTATCTGAAAATATTCGTGAAATTTTATTTAAGAAATCGTTTGTTTCCAAAAGCTGGGCCGAGGAAGCAAGGTACTTTCAGAGGCTGCAAAATTAGATAATATGCTGTGCTTACGTCATTTCCAGTCATGATGACTTTAGGAGAAGAGAAAGCTTAATCTGAACAGAACCTAAGGAACACAGAACCTGAAAAACCATCAACAAGTTCCACGTGCTTATCCAACAACAAATCTGCAGCAAAAGCACCACAGAAATTACAACCAAGAAAACTACGAATAACATCAGATTTCGAAGAAGTTCACGTATACGAAATTCAGATGATTTTTTTTAATTGTGTAAGAGACATGTCTGACATCGTGTGCAGTACTTTTGTGACGTTGAATATGAATATAAAAACCTCTTTTCTCTAATCACAAGTATTGCTTTTGATAGGTATTGGATAATTTTTCAGATAAAGGAGTGCCGGATTTGTGCTTATGTTTTTGGATAGGTAGATTTTCGATTTCAATTGCTCAAAATTTTCGATTTTCAAAACAAAATGGGATGGGATAAAATGAAATAAAAAAGTGCAATTAATTATTAATTATAAAATATGCAATTATTTAAATTCATTGATATTAAAACGGACGCAGATTCATTGCTTCTTATAAAAAATGTGCATTCTTTAAACAAAATTAATTATTAACAATTTTATTGCAACTTCTGATGGTTTGAAGAAAACTGAATTTGCTCATTCCCAATTGTATGTTTACGATTTAAACGTAGCAAATACGGTCTTCACATCAGCCTAACGTTTTTTTAACTTCTAAATTAAGCCTCTGCATCAGTGACCTGCGAAACTTCAATTAATTGATAAAAAAATTCGTTTTTTTCTATGTAAATTTTTTAAAAATTAAGAGTTTTTTTTAACAAATTTAATAAACAAATACATTATTCAGGCATTTGTCGGCAGAAAAATTCGGTGTTTGTCAATGCCAGTCTTTTCAGTTAAGAACATAATGAGAATTTCAAGAAAAATTCATATTAAATAAATAAATTTTGTTATTTTTAAAACAAACCTTATGAAAAAAGAATTAAGCAGGCATTTACCTACATCCACAAATGCCCCAATATGGATTTTTTATTAAATTTGTTTTAAAAAATCACAAAATTGATCAAAAAATTATAAATTCTGCTGAAGATTTGAAGAAGTTTCTAATTAAAAGTTGATATAGAAAAAACTATTTTTTCTATTTACAAATGACTAATTAATGCATTTGTTTATTACATTTTTAAAAAATCATAAAATTCATCGAAAATTTATCAATTTTGCTGAAGTTACCATGAACTTCCCAACTAAATAAAGTTGGCATACAAAAAAGCTGAATTTTTCTGCCGACAAATGCTAGAATAATGCATTTGTTTATTCAATGGTTTTTTAAAGTTAGATTGCAATAACTTAAAAAAACGTATATTTATGGAAAATAATAGAAAAAATTCTTTCAGCAAATAATTTGTTCATAAGAATTTTTTTGTAAATTGTCCAATATTAGAATATCTTTAACTAATGTTACTCTATGATAAAATGGCAACTTTTCGTCATATTTTTTCATTCATAAGAAAATGAAAACCTAATTAAAAAATCAGGCTTGATAACTCTTTTAGAAATATTATTAGTTTTTTTTTTTTTGAAAATTTATTTTATCTAAATCGGCAAATATTTGTGAGCTGTACGTAATTTCATTTGAAAAATTAATAAAAAGTATAGTATTTTTATTTTTACTGTTACTGAAAAAATATAACTCATTACCAATTCGTTCCCTATTTGCAAAAGTAATCTATAAAGCATTCACAAAGGCCACATACTTATTAAGTAGATAACAAGTCCTCATTAGTGAAATTTTATTAAAGCTTCCATAACATATTACAGTTTTTTATTCTTGTCTATGAAATAAATGAAAAAGATGATAAGGCAAGGACGTAGACAGAAAACATTTTCGCAGGGGGATGTACAGCAGGAAAAATTGTTTGAGAGGGGGTATATGCAGCCGCGCACAAAAGAGTATATGTACATATTAAATTATTTATTCTTGTTTGAAGTAGAAACTTAAATATGCAGAAGCTAAATTTCATTTTTCTTTTCACTGCCTCGGCAATGCAATCTGTAATGAACATTGTTATTACGTTCAATAATTCTGAAGGTTCTATTGGACTATCTTCTAAATTCACTAAATACGGAAAATTGTTAGATCTGAAAACAACAAGTCATGCCACCAGATGAGTCGCATGAAAGGTAGCATATGTAACAATAATTTTTCGCGAGTCACTACATACAGAAAAATCTTCAAAAATAATAACCAAGTGCCTTATCCTGTTGTCAAGTTACAAACAAATGACGATTATTTCTTTCGTTCAACATCTCACATTCGTGGGATTCCTTTATTTTAAAGGTAAGTTTATTATAACATTATAGTTATAATTTAAAAAAAAGGTTTCATATATATAAATTTCATTAGGCTGTCTATTGGACACTGCTTTTAAAAAAGTCTTCTACAGACGAATCTTTGATTAAAAAACACATGCTAAATTTTAATGTTTGCTTGCAGAACTAGATGCAACTCCTAACTTCATGCGCTTAAGATTATCAAACAGCAACATACTGCGTGGAGGTTTTAGAGCAATTCCCGAAATCAGAGTAGTACCTCGTCCCGTACCTGGCTGGATGCGATCTCAGCCACGGAAAATCTCCACCATGGAGGTATTCATAAGTGATCATTCGGAACGTTATTATGAAGCAAAATTTACTATTGAAAATGCGGATCATGGAGCTCCTGATCAAAATGTTCCGGCGGTTACTCCATTGCACGCTCACATAAGATTCATGATTCAAAATTGGGAAGCTCGAGACTTCAATCTTTACACGCGACCAAACTTGGTCACCTCAAGAAATAGTAGGAGTAGTTTTCCTTCTCCAACCATAGACACGATTTATATAATGGTGCTCAATGGTAGCATCTATTCATCATCGATGATATACAGAAGCACTGTACAAACTACTGGACCCATTCTTGGTAGACCCATTGTAACTGGACCTCCTGAAGGTGCAACCATTGTTCATGGACACTTTCTCGGTGGAGAAGCTGTTGGAAGTCCCATTTTGCATGAAACCGTTTTAGGTGAGATCTTTTTCTGTGCACGCCTTGCACACATTTTGTTATTCTGTTGCTATTGTTGTTCTGTTCTATTTACTGAAGTCTGTGTTTATTTTGTTTGTATTACAATTAGGGCGAGTGACCCAGTGAATGAACACTTAAGGAAATCACTGATTACAACTAGTCCATTTCACGTTATAATAATTTATTATTCGTACAAAACTTTTGAAAATAGATTCTTAAGAGTTCAAATTTCATAATCCGACAAGCAAATTTTGTTTTTACCAAAAAGCTTCATAAAAAATAATTAAATAGTGCAATAATTAACGAAAACACCAGTGAATGAACACTGTGAGCCAATGAATGCACAGTAGAGCACCAGTGAATGAACACGATAATCACTACAAATTAGAATTAGGATTCAGGTATAAAATTACATGGGTACATTACAAAATGAGCAATTAAATAATGTAAAATATTAGAAAGCGTTGCGAAATTTATTAAATATATTATTTCAATAAAAACCACAAGACATTTAGATACAAAGAAAGGAGGTAATACGAAAGTTAAACATACAACTAGGTTAATTTTTCCTAATTTTTTATAGCAATATTTATTTCTAAAACATTTCTATCAGTTCTTTTAACCTTACAAAAAAAAAACAAATTCTCGTTTAAAAATAGATAACTCTTATCTAGTGACTACAAATGGAAATCCTGTAAAAATTTATAACTATATATTGTCTAGTACACAGTAGTACGTAGCACAAATTAATGTTTTCCATAGTTAAAAAACGTTTTCAAAATGCAAAAAAGCATTAAATTTCTAACCTCAAAGTTGCCTTACCTTTAATTTAGTTCGTGCGTACTTTTTTGATGTTCTAACCAGAAAAATATACATTTAAACTATAACTGTTTCTAGTTTATATTTATAGCTTCGATATTTATAGTCAGATTAATTGAAACAAACTTATTTATATGTAACGAAACAACAGCCAGTTTTCCGTAACCTGCTGTTCATTCACTGGACCTGCGGTGTGACAGTTTTGCTCCAATAAATGAACACAGCGTTCGTTCACTGGAACATGGGCAATTTAAAGGTCCAGTAGGTGAACACTCATTTATTAATAAAAAACGTACTTTTAGTGAAAAAAACCCTGTGGAAAATTAAATAATATTATCTTGCAACTATAACAGTACAGCTTTGATGCGGAACAGGTCAAGAATGTTTTTGTAAAAGCAGTGTAAAGAAGGAGTTGCTTAGACATGTACGTTATAGTGGTCGATGACTTTCTCACCATCACTCAGCATAATCGATGATGCTTCACATTCAAGAAATTTTAAAAATTATTTATAAGAATTTACTGCAATGAATTGTATATTAAACTCTTCAAAATTGCTTCAAGATTTCAAATATATAGAAATTCATAAAGACATTAACTTTCAAAGGTTATATTTATATATGTTTCGCACTAGTGTTCATTCGCTGGTGACTGTTCAGCCACTGGATCACTTAGCCTATTTAGATCATTTTTTTCTTAAGAATTAATTACGTTTTTTTAATATCCCTATATTCTATATACTACTAATCCAAAATCAAAACTTAGGAAATGTCAATTGTTTTTTGCAACATTAGGTACAACTAGCTTTCCAGATGTACCTTTAGAGCACATTATTGCGCTGTTCTCGACCGGAATTATTTATCAAGGAGAAATCGAGGAAATATCCAATAGAAGAATACCCTTGTGGCTACAAAATCGGGCAGCTACAGGTGGGATCGAAAAAGCCTTTATACGAGACAAATCGAGCAGGAATTTTGAAGCTGAATTCGTTAGAATACTTCATTCGACTCAAATTCCTTATCCTAATAATCCCACTAATATTCCAAGGTACGCTGAAATTCATTTCCCAGATGAACGTTTGACAGCTAGAAATTTCCAATTGTACCGGCAACGAAATTATAAGCCTGTATTTTTTTGGAAGTTTAATAATTTTCCAACCAAAAACACGATTTATATATTGAAGCCATCTGGCGATGTCTATTCAGCAAAGTTGGAAAATTGGCACGCTATAATTGATACAACTAATTGATTCTGTTTTTGCAATATTATTAACTATAAATGACGCTTACTTCGTTTCTTAGACAATTATTTAATTATTTCCTTCAACGTTAATTTAATCCATTTTTTATTATTTTCCCCACATTCTATAATCTCATAATCATCAATAAAAATGTATGTATATTTAATCTCATAAATAAACTTATTAATCAACAATATGAGAGCATTATTTATTCCGGAGATTTTGTTGTGTTGTTAAAGCTATCAACGCTTTAATTATTGACACTCAGAGAAAAATGGAAAACTTTTCAAATATTCATATTCACCTATGACTTCTTTTCATGTTTAATTCTATTTTTCGAAAGGTCATCTGAAAAATAAGCAGGAATCAGATTTGTAGGAAGTCTCGTCATTTTCATTTAAAGTAGGTTGTGAATTTGGTTATTGTTAAACCTATTAACCTTGAAGGTTAAGCAAACAGATTGAATTTGTAGGTTCTGCCATGAGATCAATGTTTTGGAACAATTTGTCTAAAATGTTGCAATCATTGTTCTTGAGACTGTCTCCACAATATGTTCTAAGAATTGCACTAGGTCGACGTTCGTTGATATCAACGCGTACATCTGCGTCACGGTGTGCCCACTCCCATAAAAAAGTGGTGAACGGATTATAGTAATTGCTCTGTCCCCTAGGTGGCGCTCGTGTGAATTCAGAATTCGAAATGAACTTCAGCAGACGGTAGAAGTTCTATCGTCTGCTTACGTCTCCTCAAGTTCACTGTAGCTGCAGGAATTATATTTTTCTTTGCGTGATGAACTTGGATTCACAATGGATTTTCACCGATAACACAAACTAAAAATCGAACCAAATCAAATAGATCATCGATCAAATGCAATAAAATGTTAAAGTTTGTTGGAACCGTTCGGATATAACGAACAATCAAACGTTAAAGTCTGTTGGAATCTTTCTATGATAGATCGATTGCAACAGACTTAAATATTTGATTGCATTTGATCGATGATAGATTGAATTTTGTTCAAATTAGGGTGAGAAGGGAAAGAGGGGGGTCGTTGCAGTAGACAATAGTTTTTGCTACGTCCCCTAGGTGGCGCTGATCTCATATTTTGCCACAATCTATAAGTACCCCCCCCCCCAAATACATTAGAGTGGACACACCGTGATCTGCGTTCTTCCCTATTGCTACCAACAGTCGCGTATGTTACATTAGTTCACATTTCAGTGTTCCTGTCAACCTTGAAATGTGTTGATCCACCGGAACACCGGAATATGAACCAATGAAATACGCGCAACAGTTACCAGCAATAAGCAACGAAGCACATGTAAGCTTTGATACGAAAGTACATCGACGTAGGTACAAGTCTTGAGTATTGTGAAGCCAGCCTACAAACCTGATTGAATTTTTCAGCTACATTGAACTGTGTTAGTTTACAGTAAATAAGTTTGTAGATTTAGCATAGAAACCGTTTCTGGATATAAATCATTACGCAGAGTCAATTATGCCAATGTTGGTACTCTGTGATACTGCGCTTGCGTCAGGGCCGTGCGCTGGTTGGCCGCAATTGGCGCGCAATTCAAAATTACTTTAAAAAACAATTCTTTTAATACATTGTAGGTGTTTATAAAAAAACACATTAAAATACGAATAGAAAAGATCAACAATATACATATACAGTCTTAAGCTTATAACTCACAAACGTTCGACTACAATAAAGTTTTCATTTTACCTTTTACTAATAAACTCACCAGATCTTTTAACAGTTTTTTTAAAGAATTTAAAATTAAATTAGTATTTACATAACAGAAAGATTTCAACCGATGTTTTTCCAATAACAAAGATATCACTCCTTTCAATCTTAAAACAGACGTCATATAAATCATTCTCTGCGAATGCGGTTGAATTTACATAGGACAGATAAAAAGATACAAGGAAACTAGGATCAAAGGAAGACACTATAAAAACAGAAATTGTAAGGAAATGTTGAATATAGAAAAGAACAAAAAATCTGTTAACAAAAGATCCGATTTTGAGTTGTTCAGTAAAATCTACCATATTCTTATTTTATCGACACAGAATTGTTAATTTAAAAATAAAAAATATACGAATACCCTTTAAGATTTAAAAAAAGGCGCGAGCGGCCATCTTTGCTCAGATTGAACATGAAAGTTGTAATCCATACTCGTTTCGTAATGTAAATGTCACGTCGGTAAGTTTAAAGCCTACGTTCCATATTTGTTAATATCTAACATTATCTATAAAAATAATTTAGTTATAGCAAATCTCCGTTCTATATTCTCTAGGTAAGCAAGAAGCATATAATGTAACCTGAAGAGGATCCACGTCATTGAGCGAAAAGAACAATATTATGAGCTCAAATTTTTCTTAGAAATATTATATGTTATTTCAAAAAATGCTTTTATTAACAAATATTTTTTGAAATACAAGTCAGTCTTTGGAGTTCAATGAGAATGAACTGGTATTTATCAAATATACAAGAAATTTTTTAAAAATTAATGTTGAATCGCGCGCAAAGTGCGACCAACCAGCGAGCAGCCCTAACGCAAGCGCAGTGGTACTGGGTGCGAACATTGGCATCACTGCGCAGAGCTTGAACTATGAGAGTAAAAACAAAATTACGAATATCCCCTCCTCCATCTCAAGTTTAAACTTTATGCTCTATTTAATTTTATAATCAGCTGAAATAATAAAAAAATATTTAATATTTACAGTGGAAACATATTGCAGGTTCCACAAAATAGTTTAATTTAAAAAAAAAAAGATTAAATTTCTACCCAACGATGTATTCACAACCAAATGTTTAAACTTTCAAATAAAGTGAAAAGGTTAACCTTTAAACAGGAATAGTTGCAGTTTCAATCGAACTGTTAAGTTTTATAGCCACAAAGACGAGGTATTTACAAGACACTTCAATAAATATTAACAATCCACAAGGACGAATATTCTACCTGAAAACAGGTATGCATAACAAAAAAGTTAAATAAAGAAAATACACATTCAAACCAAGTAGTTCAACTTTCAAACCAATTATTTGAATTTTCAAAGCAAACAAATATTTATAAAAATAAAAAATTGAAAACTTATATTTTGAAGAAAGAAAGATTTTAATTCGAATGACAAAGTGTCGAGTTTTAACAATAAAAATAATATTTAACAACAGAGTAGAATTTTCAAACTAATCGTTGGATTTTCAGTTCAAAATGGCGAATTCTCTAACAAATAATTAAATTTCTAAGCCAAAAACATAAATCTTCAACCAAAAAGTTAACCGCATACCAAATAGTTAATTTATCTACGAAAGTAATGTAAATCAAAAACTGGAAAGAATAAAATATTTTAAATCTGCTGCTAAAAAATTGTTCTTCACAAAAAATACATACATTTTAAAGAAAATTTTCAACCAAAGGCGATGAGCTTTAACTAATAATTAAATAGTTACAATTTCAGCTAATAAAATTCATTTGCAAGAAAATTCAAAGCAAAGTTCAAAAATACAATTTAATTTTCTACCGCTAAGATGGATCTTTAACTAATGAGACGTCAGAATTGGCCCATGACGTCAGGATTTTAAGAGATTTGAGGTTATGTACCCAAAATGACGTTTTTGGCTACTTTTGAGGTTATGTATGGAAGACACACAATTTTTTGGGAAGTCGACAACCCCGAACATCCCCAAGTGCACATTTTCCAAAGAAAAAACCCAGTAGAAAATGTCTGCCTCAAAGTATTTAAAGCAAATGCTGAAGACATAATAGGACATATCTTGTAATTTCAAATTGGCGTAACTTGGTAAAGAAAAATGGTAATTGAACTCTGCGACTTTCAGATTGAAGAGAAAAAGCAGTACTATATGATACACCTAAAGAAAAAATACCAAAAAATGTTGTGTCTTCTATACAGAATCTTAAAAGTAACCAAAAACGGCATTTTTGCGTACATAACTTTCCAAAAACAAAATCATGTTAGCCTGTTTAATTTAATTTAATGAAATTCTTAAATAGAATATAATATTTCTCCTGTTTCCCAATTAGGATCAAAATATTATCTTGTAGAATTTGACTCTGGAAAATGTGAAATGTTTCCAAAAATTTTTTATTGGCTTGAACTATTTTTTTTATTCATATGATTAGTTCGTACAAGATTTTCGTTCAGTTTGACTTCGAAAAGGAAGAAAATCAATGTTTGGTTTTTGAAATAAACTACTTCCTTTTGCATGTTCCTTTAAAGATTAATTAAATTTGTATTAATGATTGACATTATAATATTTTTTACCAGTCGAATTCGAAGTTCCTGATTATTTTCCTAGCCCATTAATAAATTCTCGATGTTTTTGCTCCTTGAAATTGAAGTACTGGATTGTTTTTTACTGCTTGCATTTATATTTCTTGATTAATCTGCTGCAAGAATAATAGATTGATGACTTTTTTGCTTCTTGAAAATAAATTTAATATTTGAATTTTAAGAAGCGAAAAATCGGGAATCTAATATTTTAGCAGCGTGAAGATTCGATACTTTATTTTCGAAAAGTGAAAAAACGAGAATGTATTATTAGGGTAACGGAGTCATCTAGAACTTTGAATTCAAGTAGCAAAAAGTGCAATCCTTTCGTTTCGAGTACCAAAAAAAATTAAATCCATTATTCGTAGCAAAAAAATTTCGAACATCGAATGCAAGTAGAAAAAAATCAGTGCTTTCTTTTTTGAGATAAAAGAACGATGCATTTTTTATTCAGGTGTCAGAATTTGTAGAACTTTTATTTCGGAAGAGGAAAAAAACTGTACTCTATTATTCGTTTAGCAGAATAATTTAGAACTTTGAATTCGAGTACCAAAAAAATCGATTCAATTTCCAAAAAAATCCTGTCCTTTAATTTGGCGGGATGAAGATTTCGACTTGCGTGAGTTGTAAATTTCCATTAAAAATGTGTAAAATTTATCAGGATCGGTAATAAGTTCTACAAAAAAACATTTTGTGAATTGGGAACAGAACTTTCTTCTTGCTCCTTTTCAGAAGAAAATCGAAAGACGAAAATTTTGTCTTTAATTCACAAAACCTTTCTTTTCCAATTTATTGCTGATCCTGACAAATTCAAACAATTTTTTGATGAAAAGTAACAATTTACACCAGCTGAAAGCTTATCTAATAAATATTTTAAAAAATGTGAACCTAATTGCAATGAAAAAATGAGAGATTAAAACTACTAACAATTAACCTAGAATTGGATTCGAATTTTGAACGGATCTGTCCTGATGAGAAAAAATTTTATTTTTCGAAACGCTAAAAACAAAAATTGAACAAAGGATCCTAAACAACTGGACTCCTTTCTTTTGGTCTAAATAACTTCATTCAACACTCTTTAATATGTAATTTTATGAAATTATTATACCGCTCAGAAGAACTATTTTACATTTCCTAACACTCGGTTAATTTAACGATTGTATATGTAAGTTTAGCTACATAAATTTAAGTAGAAGGGTAGTTTCCGACGAAAATTATAAAAGAGGTAAAGTTTCGATTGTTAAATATTAATTAATTCCAAACCAACCAGATTAATTTAAATCTACTCCACTTCAATTTAATACACTGAACTCCCATTCAGTTCATTCCGATCCACTCTAATCCAATTCATTCCAAACTTCTTACCTCCACTCCACTCCACTCCACTCACTCCACTCCACTCCAAGGCACTCCACTCCACTCCACTCTACTCTACTCTACTCTACTCCACTCCACACCACATCACACCACTCCCCTACACGCCATTCCACTCCACTCGACTCCACTCCAATTCCATTCTCGTGAAGAAGGACAAGTACCACATTATTTTTTGTCGCACAAGTTAGCGCAATATATCAATGCCCATCAGCCTATCAGATGACAGTTTCACTTACTTTATTCGGCTGTAGCCTTTATTTTATAGATAAGTATAGTATAACATTATAAATATTTTCTTAAAACATGTTACATATGTATGACGTCAATCACGATTTGCTTCTCAAGAGCCTCTAGTTTGAATTGCTCAGTTATAATTAAGCCAAACATCCAAATTCTCTTTAAGTGCACAATATGCAGAATTACATAATATTTTCAAAATTACAATACGTGTGTGCAATGTGAACCTTCTCGTAATTTTCTGCTGTATTGTAAAACAGTGTACCCCTGAAGATACATGTTTTTTATCTGTCGAAAATATTAATTTTCTTCTTAAAAAGAGAAATTTTCGATTGAAGGATTGAGAAGATAATCAACAAAAGGATTATATAAGGCAGCCTAATAGACACTGCCGTAAAAGAGCCTTTTCTTGGACCACCCTATTATTAAAAAAAACACTGTCTGAATTATATTTTTTCTTTCCGGAATAGATGCAAGAGAAAACTTGCTTAGTTTAAAATTATGGAATACCTACGTACTGCAGACAAGTTTCAGCCTAATGGCAGAAACCAGAATAATACCTCGCCCAGTACCTGGCTGGATGCAATCTATGCCACAGGAAATCGCCAGCATGGAGATTTTCATAAATGATCATTCAGAAAATTATTATGAAGCAATAATTGATGCTGTAAATATGGGGGATGTAGCTTATGGCCGAAGTGACCCGGAGGCTACTTCACAGCAAGCTGCTATAAGATTCATGATTCAAAATTGGTTAGCTCAAAACTTCAATTCTTACACGCGACCAAATTTAATTACCTCAAGGAATACGAGGAGGAGTTTATCTCCTCCAACCAAAGACACGATTTATATAATGATGCCTTGTAGTTCGTGGACATCTTCTTGGTGGAAAAGCTGTTGGCAGTCCCGTTTTCCATGAAACCGTTTTAGGTCAGCACCTTTTCATTGTACCCCATTAATATGTTTAGCTGTACTGTTTCAATACTATTTACTTGAATCTGTGTTTATTTTGTTTGTCTTATAATTATTTACGTTATTTCTTGCTTTATAATGGATTCAGTTTTTTGATACAGTCCCTATTAATTCAAATCTACTCCACTTCAATTCAATACACTGCACTCCCATTCAGTCCATTTTGATCCACTCTAATCCAATTCATTTCAAACTTATTACCTCCACTCCACTAAACTCCACGCCACTCCCCTCAACTAAACCCCACTTCTCTCCACTCCACTCCGCAAAACTCCATTCCACTCCA
>NC_046663.1:12855211-12862551 GCF_010883055.1 Belonocnema kinseyi | reverse complement strand
TCCACCCCACTCCACCCCACTCGACTCCACCCCGCTCCACTCCACTCGACTCCACCCCGCTCCACTCCACTCCACTCTGCTAATCAAAACTCAAAACTTACTGGATGAACATTTTTTTCTAGGAAGATTAGGTACAACTGACTTTCCAGATGTTCCCATAGACCACGTTAGTGCAGTGTTTCCACCGGAATTATTTATCAAGGAGAAATCGAAGAAAAAAACAATTAAATTTTACCCTTGCGGATGCTATATCCACCAACGGAAGTCTTATCCCAGAAGGATTTTATACGACATAATTCTAAAAGACATTTTGAAACAGAATTTCTTACATCGATTCGTTCGAATCGAATTCCTCATCCTGGTAATCCCACTAATATTCCAAGGTACGCTGAAATTCATTTTCCAAATGAACGTTTAGTAGCTAAGTATTTCAAATTCTATCAGCGATTAAATTATGAGCCTTAATATTTTTGGCAGTCTAATAATTTTCCTCCCAAAAAAAGGATGTATATATTGATGCCATCTGGTGTTGTCTATTCATCAAATTTGCAAAACTGGCACCCTGTGATTGATTCACCTATTTGATTATGTTTTGGCAATATTATTTAAAACAAATTGCGTTTATTTTGTTTTTAAATCAATTTTTTGATTTCTTTAACTATAATTTAATACATGTTTTATAATTTTCCCTATAGTAGGTACGCTAAAAATAATAAATGAAAAATTATATATTTAAATGTCAATGTCAGCAACGCGGTGTAACTATTTTTCTTTAAAATTTCGCAACTCGAAATAAGGGAAATTAATCTCGTATCATAAAATATTCATTTTCAATTAAAAAATGCAAATTTTCAAGATATAGTTGAATCTTTAACTCAACTTTAAATAAATTAATTTTTTACCAAGAAAAAACTTTTTGTTTACAAAATAGTTCTATATTCAATACATAAAACGATTTTTTAACGAAACAGTTGAATCTTCAAACGCATAAAATTTCCAGCATTTTTGGTAAACTTTTAACCAGGTAGTTGAATTGTATTTGCAAAAAGGACGGATTTTCAATGAACAATTTGATAACTGAATTTTCAAATTAAAACTATAATTTAAAAATTAAAAGTATAACTGTTAGATTTTCATATGGATTTTTGAGAGAAAAATAGGGGAAGGATTGCGAAGTCTGTATTTAGTGACAGTACTTGAATTACGTAACAGCTCAATACAGTTTAACAACTGTGTTGTTAAACATAATTGTTTTTGGGTCAAAATATAGATTATTTTGTAGAACATTAAACTTTTGCTTAAAATCCATATTTTGTTGTTAAAAAGTCCACTGAAATCTTTATTGGCTAAAGATTCAGATTTCGGTTAAAATTTTTTTTTTTAAACTAAATATTCAGCTATTTTAAGTGAAAGTTTTTCTTTATTGCATCAAAATGCAAATTTTTGATTGACCAATAAACTGTTTTTCAAAAAGACATATCCTTTAATTGACAATTCCACTGTTTTGTTGAAAATTTAACTATTTCATACTAAATTTACTTTCTGTTTAAAATTGATACTTTCGTATTCATACTTTAGTAAAATTAAAAATGCAACTATTTGATAGGAAATTCAACAATTATGTTATGTCTTCATCATTTTTGGTTCAAACCAAAAAATTCTTCTTCTAGGATTAAAAATGCATTTTTTGGAAGATATTTATTTTTTGTTAAAAAATCTATTATTTGGTTTGAAACGTCAACTGGAATCTTTTTTGGATAAAAATTTATCTGGTTTAAAAAAAATTTCTTCTGTTTGCGATACGAATGCAAATATTTAGTAGAGAATTCAACAGTCTTGATAAAAAGTCCTTTTTTGTTTAAACTTCGCCTTTCTGGATTGAAAATTCAGTTTTGTTTTTTAAACTTATCTCTGGTTTAAAAATTCATATTTTGATCGTAAAAAGTGAATTTAAATCTTTTTTCAGAGAAAATTCAACTATTCTTACAATATTTATCGTTTAGATTTCAAAATTGATCTGTTTTGGTAGAAATATAATTCTATAAATGAAAATGCAACTTTTTGGTTAAAAATTATTCGTCTTTGTTTGAGTATTCAAGTATTTTGTTTCAAGGATTTGGTTGATTCATTTTGTTTAGAAAGCATTTTTTGTTCCTAAAGATGATCTTATGTTATAATTTTCGATCAAATATTAATTTTCAAAATGAAACACACAAATTTTCTAATGAGGTAGTTTATAGGACAATTTTTCGACGAAATACATATATTTTTTAAAGCAAATAATTTAATTTTCAACCAAGAGGGTTATTTTTCTACTGTTTTCAATGAAATAAGTCATTTTTAGCCATCATTTTTTTCAACCAATGTGCAGAATCTTGATTTAAATAAATAAATGTTAATAAAGTACTTCAATTTTAGGCTAATGAACTGAATAAAATAATTCTTAACGAACAAAGATAAATTTTCATTCAAGGAAGATAAATCTTTGACAAAAAATTTAATAGAAAACATTTCAGCCGAAAAGAAAGAACTTATAAAGAAAAATAGTTGAATTTTCTAATTGGTTTCTAATAATTTAGTTCACATTTAAGCGCAAAAATGCGAAAAAAGGGAAACTCTGCAAAGCCTGCAATAAATAAATGGTAACCTAAAAAATTGATCGACGACAGAATAATAGTTTAAGAAAAAAAGAAAGATCATTAGGAATAATTTAAAAAGAATATTTAAAATTCTGCTAAAAAATTTAGGTTCATTCAAGTTTTATACAACGCTTTATCGACAAGTCCTTTCTAAAAAAAATAACAATTTTTCATTTTTTCAGTCAAAATTTTGTATATAAACAAATACAGAAAAATTGTATAGCTAAAAGTTTCGAAATTTAATATACTTATAAACTACATTTGAAAAGTTAAAAAAACTTTAGTATTTTTACTGTTGCTGTTACTTTAAAAATATAACAAATTACAAATCCATTGCTTATTTGCAAAAATAAAATATGAAGTACACACAAAGGACGCATACATATCAAGTAGATGGCAAAAATTACAAGTGAACTTTTATATAACTTCCATTAAATATTACATTTTTTATTGTTACTTGTAGGAGAATCCTAAAACATGAAGCCTCAAGCAAGTTTCAGTTGCTCATTATTGAATAGGCCAAACATCTAAATTCTCTTTAGATGCACGATAAGGAGAATGCAAAAATATCGTACAAGTCACTATAAGTATCAGAAATTTGAACATGATCTCTATAACTACATATGAATATTTATATATTTCGAATATTTCCAAAATAATTATTTTCTTGCAAAAAATTTCCAATTGAAAGTTTTATATAATCAAAAAAAAAGATCAGGAAGTCTAATAGACACTGCCTTCATGCCTTCAAAGCAGCCTTTTGGAGACCACGCTATTGTTGAAAAAACTTGCTGAATTTCTATTTTTTCATCCCTGTATAATACAAGAGTGTACGTCAGAATAAATCTGCTTTTTTTAATCTATGAAAAATATCAACTTTCTGATAAAGAAGAAGAAATTGCCTATTAAATTTTTTAGAAAGAAGATCAGATTTCATGAGGTAGCCTAATAGACACTGTCTTAAAAACTGGAGGAGTCCCAACCCATTTCCTGGGTGAATGCAATTTTTTCCACCATAAATCGCCACCATCAAGGTTTTTATAAATGATCATTCGAACGTTATTATGAAGCAGCATTTCATTATGTAAATACGGGAGATGGAGCTCATGACCAAACAGATCGCAGAGCTAATCCACAACAAGCTTTCATAAGATTCGCGATTCAAAATTGAGTAGTTCGAAAATTTAATCTTTACACGCGATCAGATTTAATAAACGCAAGGGATATGATTAGGCGTATTCTTAGTGCAACCATAAACACGATTTATATGATGTTGCTGAATGGCGAAATCTATTTTTCAACGATGACACACAGAAACGCTGTACAAAATTCTGGACCGCAGTACTGCCTTGCCCAGTACACGGCTTGATACAACCTCGACCACAGAAAATCACAACCATAGAGGCTTTCATAAATGATAATTCGGAACGTCATTATAAAGCAACACGTAATGGTTTTAATATTGAGGAGGGAGCTCATGATCGAATTGATCCAGCGGCTTCATCATAGCGCGCTGACATAAGATTCATGATTCAAAATTGGGTAGCTCCAAATTTCGATTTTTACATGCGACCAAATTTGATTACCTCAAGCGATAGGAGAAGATGTACCCTTTCTTTATGGACACCTTTACGGTGGAAAAGCTTTTGGTACCCCCATTTTTAATAGAACCGTTTTTAGTCAGTACCTTTTAATTTTACGCCATGAACATGTTTTATTGTAGTGTTTCAATATTATTGACTGAAATCTGTATTTATCTTGTTTGTATTCCAATTATTTGCACAATATCTTTTTTCAGAATTAATTCCGTTTTTTGTTACTGTCCCTATATTCTATATAATGCGAATGCAAAGTTTGAACTTACTAAATGTCAATTTTTCCTTGAAAAATTATGTGAACTAGCTTTTTGGATGTTCTTTTAGAGCAAACCAATCTTTCAAACCAATCCAATTATTTCTAATCCACTTTATTTAACCCAATTCGCTTTACTTCAATTCACTGCATTCCGATCCATATTAGTTAAATCCACTCTAATACAATTAATTGAAAACCTATTCATTTTAATACTATTGCAGCCACTCCACTCCACTCCACTCCACTCCAACTCACTCCACTCCACTCGGCTCGAATCGACTCGACTGAAATCCACTCCACTCTAATCCCCCCACTCCACTCCACTCTAATCTAATCCAGTCCAGTGCACTTCACTCTTATCCACTCCACTCCCCAAGTACCGCCACAGTTGTCTGTGGCAGAGCGGCGGTGATACCCCTACTTGGCGCGTCCCGAAGTAACGGATAGGCGAATATTTGCTGGAAACAGAGGGTACGGCTAAAATAAAATAGGCCCCGCGGACAAAACGTACTAAGATCCCGAAGTCAAGGCGTGAACAACGGTGCCGAGGACTGAGTAGCATCAGGAAATGGTTTCTCTAACAGGGTTGTGTTAGGAGTTGGAAGGTGGACATAGGAGTTTCACATTGGCCATGTTACCTTCGATTTTTATCCGTTAATTCCAAAAGAGCAGAAGAAACTACCTGTAACAAGCTGGAGAATTTGAAGGCAAACACAAACCAAAGCGGTACAGGGACTGAAGAATCTGAGGAAACTCCCATTTTGTAACATGGTAAGCGAGAGAGGGAGTCCTCTCGGAATCCCGCTAAGACAAGTGTCGCACGGCAAGCGACGAAAAAGCCTAGGATCCGCATCGTTACAGGGAAGGCAACGTGCACACCGAAGAAGAAGGGATAAACGGTTCTTATCAAATCGTTCAAGGATTTGAGCTACACGGAGGTCATGAAGGACCTCAAACAAAAGATCAAACCTGACTCTCTTGCTGTTCAAAGCACGGAAGTCAGGGAGAAAAGGAAAGCCGAAATCCTAATCGAGGTGAGGTCTTTAGCAGAAGGCAGGACGGAGCTGTCGTCAGCTATTAAGAAGATCGTCGGTGCTAATAATTCCGTAAGTGAGCTCGTCCCACGTATGGAAGTCGAGGTTATGGACATCGGCACAATGACTGACGTAGAGAAAATTAAGGAGGCGGTCCGAAATCACTTCGGTGATTTTCACACAGGAAATTTAAATGTGAATATAATAAAGAGGATCTTCAGGGGTCACCTGAAGGCCTACGTAGAGTTAAACGAGAAGTTCGCATGTAGAACCATTCGCGCAGGACGTCTAAAAGTTGGTTGGATGTCCTTTGAAGTAAGAAAAAAGACGGAGGTCATGTGCTGTTTTCGTTGCCAAGACTTGGCCACATGGTAGCGAACTCTGTGAGTGTCCTGATAGGACCAAATCATTCCATACGTGGGGACAATGCGGTGTTAGTCTTTTACGGAGGCGACCCTATCAAGGAAGCTCCCATGAGGACACCACCAAGAAGACCAAGTTGGCACAGTAGCCAGACGTTAAAACACGGCGAATTGCGCTTATCCCCATGTTCCTTAAGTAATGCGAAAGCTGATTCCTGGAACATGATTTAGTGGGAGAGAAGGGGGGGGGGGTTAAGCCACCAGAAATCTGATAATACCTATCCTAAGAATCTCCTACTCTGGTAGACGATTGCTAGGAAGGGTGCCTATGTAAGGTTTCCCCTTCTGCTCCAAAAAAAACTTCACTCTGCTCCACTCCACTGAATTTCAAACTAAGTCCTTCTAATTCAATCTATTACATTATAATTTAATCCAAACGACTTTAATGTGAGCTACTTCTATCTGCTGCTTTCCCATCCACTCCAATCCATTTCATTTTCATCTAATATATGCCAATTTATTTCAATCCAAGTCATTAAAAATCATCCCAACCCCTTTCAATCCACTCAAATCCATTTTATTCAAATCTATTCTAATCCAATTCAATTTTCTTTGCGAATGACAATCCACACATTATTTTTTATCGCACCATTTACCGCAAGTGTATGTCTACATGCCAAAGTTGGGGTCACACCACTCATCGTATCATGAAATACAGATATAAATGTCCATTAGACAATCAGATCACAGTTTCACTCACTTTATAGTACGGTGTACCCTAAACAAATGTACAGCCTACAATCGCACTTAATAGTAGTGTGAAACAAATTTATTATTATTATTTTATTGAAGCTTCTATGACTTATTAAATTTGCTTATTCTTTTTTGTGAGGAAACCTAAAAGATAAGAAAGCCGAATTTAATTTTTGTATTCGCTGCCTTGAATGTACAATATTTAGTACACATTGTCATTATTTTGAATAATTATCAATGTTCCGTTGCGCTAATTTTTGAAATTCACCAAATAAGGAATACTGTTAGATCTGAAAGCAGCAAGTCATACAATCAGATGAGTGGCATAAAAGTCAGTATGTGTAGCTATCATTTTCAGCGAGTCACTATTCACAAAAAAATCTTGAACAATAATAATTAAGTGCTTCATCTTTGCGTGAATTAACAAAAGAATGAAGATTATTTATTTCCTTCAACATATTTCATTTGTGGGATTCCTTTATTTTAAAGGCAAGTATAACATAATGTTATAAATGTTATCTTCAAAAAATGGTACATATATATGACCCCAATCACAAATGGAATTTTAAAAACCTCAGGTTTGAATTGTTCAGTTATAAATAGACTGAACATCCAAATTTTTTTTTGGGTGCACAACAGACACAACTAAATAATGTTCTTTCTTTGTATTGTACAGGAGGGTACCTCCGAATAAATAA
>NC_046663.1:12837395-12855111 GCF_010883055.1 Belonocnema kinseyi | reverse complement strand
ATATTTTAAAGGTTTATAAAAATAATTTAAAAAAAGGATTTCATGAGGTAGCCTAGCGCACATTGCTGTAAGAAATCTTCTTCTTAAACCACCTTATTATTAAAAAATCTTGCTCAATTATATCTGTTTGCAGGAATAGATGCAAGAGAAAACTTGCTAAGTCTAAAATTGTGGAACAACTACATACTGCGTGCAAGTTTCCGACTAATGGCGGAAACCAGATTAGTGCCCCGCCCAGTGCCTGGCTGGATGCAATCTCGGCCACGGGAAATCACCACCATTGAGGTTTTTATAAATGATCACTCGGAACGTTATTATGAAGCAACAATTAATGCTATACAAATGGGGGATGTAGCTCGCTATCGAAATGATCCGGAGGCTACTCCAGATAAAGCTTTCATAACTTTTACGATTCAAAATTGGGTGGCTGAAAACTTCAATTCTTACACGCGACCAAATTTAATTACCTCATTGAATACGAGGGGTTTTTCTCCTCCCACTATAGACACGATTTATATAATGGTGCTGAACGGTGAAATCTATTCATCAACGATGATGTACAGAAGCACTGTACGAAATGCTGGACCCGCTCTCGGTAGACCCATTGTCAGTGGGCCTCTTGTTGATGCACCCGTTGTTCATGGACATCTTTTAGGTGGAGAAGCTGTTGGCATTCCCGTTATCAGTGAAATCGTTTTAGGTCAGCTCCTTTTAATTATACCCCATGGACATTTTTTTATAGTGTTGCAATACTATTCAGTGCAATCTGTGTTTATCTTTTTTGTATTTAAATTATTTACGCAATTCATAATTTTTTAATTAATTCAGTTGTTTTGTTATTGGGCCTATAGTCTACATACTGCTAGTAAAAAGTCAAAACTTACTAAATGCAATTTTTTCCTTGCGAAATTAGGTACAACTGACTTTCCGGATGTTCCTTTAAACAAAGTTAGTGCACTTTTCTCCACCGGAATTATTTATCAAGGAGACATCGAAGAAAAGGACAATGCAATAATACCCTTGTGGATGCTACATCAGCCAACGGAAGTCGTGATCCAGAAGGCTTTTATACGACATAATTCAAAAAGACATTTTGAAATAGAATTTATTACAACGATTCGTGCAAGTCAAATTCCTCATCCTAATATTTCTACTGATGTACCAAGGTACGCTGAAATTCATTTTCCAAATGAACGTTTAGTAGCTAAGAACTTTCATGTGTACCGGCGATTAAATGATAAACCTACATTTTTCTGGAAGTCTAATAATTTTCCACCCAAAAATATGATTTACATATTGATGCCATCTGGTGTTGTCTATTCATCAAAGTTGGAAAACTGGCACCCTATGATTGATCCAACTGTTTGATTATATTTTTGCAGTATTATTTGATAGAAGTTTCATTTTTTAATTAGTTGACTAATTTCTTCAATAATAATTTAATTTATGTTTAATTGTTTTTCCTATCCTCCATACTCTGATATTCAAGAATAAAATAGTATATATTTGTAATCCCATAAATAAACTTGTTACTTAACAACATGAAAGCATTATTTATTAAATCGATCTAGATTTTTGGAAGCCATTTGCTTTTTATTTAAAGTAGGTTGTTATTGTCAAAATTGTTGAATTTATAAACTCTGAAGGTGGAGCAAATAAGGAAATTTTTTAGATTCGAAAATGGGAGCAACGCTGTGTAACTTATTGTCTTTAAAATTTCGCAACTCCAAATAAGGGAAATTAATGTTTTATTATTAAATATGCTTTTTCAATAAAAAATACAAATTGAAAAAAAATGAAGTCAATTTTCGTGAAAATAACTAAGCTTGCAATAAAAAAGCTAAAGTTCCAAAAAAGTACATTTATAGTTTACTAAAATAAGTTTCAACCAAAAAAAAATAACGAATTTTTAACCACTTATGTTGAACGAAAGAGTACAAAAATCAATCAAAATAGCTTAATCCTCAACAAAAAAGAATAATTATAAACAAACATGACAAATTTTCTAGTCAAAAAGACAAATCTTTGAGAAAGTACATGAATTTTTTACTGAACATTTAGATTTTTAACTTATGAAAAATAATTTTCAATTAAAAATGAAGAAAGGTAATATTTGAACAAAAATTAACATTGAGCACGAGAAACAAAATTTTTTTTACAAAATATGTACATTTTTAACCAAATAGGAAAATTTTCTGACAGATAGCGTAATTCTTAACAATGAAGATAAAATGTCTACCAAATATTTGAATTAGATCAAAGTTGTTTATTAACAAAATAGATTGATTTCCAACCAAAGTGATTAATTAACAAAAATCAATTTGCAACGAAATAGCTCAATCATGAATCAATCAATGACTCTTCAGCCAAGTAGTTCAACTTTATTCATATAATTTTTAATGTAAAGTTTAATATTTATGTTCTTAATACAAAACGATAAATCAAGATTGAAAAATAGAGTTTTTAAATTTTCAGTTAAAAAAAAAATTTCAAACAAGATAAAAGACTTATTTTTAATAAAATAGTTTAATCTTCAATCAATAAAAGGGATTTTAAACAAAATAGCTAAATCTTCAAACGAAGGAAATTTCTGGAATATTAAATATTTAAAAACGTTTCTAATAACGCAAATATTATAAAAATTTTCAAAGTATTCAATTGAATTTTCGAGCATTTCAAAGAATTTTGAAAGATTTATCGTGACTTCAGCCCATTTGATAGAAAATGTAGATCAGACGAATCTGCATGAAAAAAATATAAACTAAAAGAAAAAACTTTGGGCCTTTGGAAAATTCAGTTATTAAGTCATTTTTGTACCGATATGCATTCTACTATCTTTCTGAATTTTCTTGATGTGAGCAGATCCAAGCTTGTCAGAATTTTGGAATAGTAAAAAAAAGCATTTTTTCTTCAGGATCGGTTTTTTCAGATAAGAAAGTTGATGTGTCAGATGCTATAAAAAGACATGAAGTTCTCTCTTTCGTTTCAAAGATAGATCATTTTAATATCAAATGCTGCAGAAATCTGTCATTTTTGTCTATTTTTGGCCATCAGTAGAGATCTAAGAAGCTTTCATTAAGGCTCTATAGGCATGTTCTGATTAAGAGATAAACGATTTATTTCCTTTTACTGATTAGGACCCAATACTTGGAAAGGAAGCATCAGCTGAAGAATTAACTATGATATTAGATGTTTTTGAATGACTACTTTAAAATTTATCCATAGAATTTAATTTTGATTGCACCTGAACCGAGGTCTCAACTGCTGTGAATATTTTATACTTAAGGACACGTAAGTTCCGCTACCGATATTTACGTGAAAAGGTGGCTTACGAGGTTATTTAAAAATGTAACTAATTACCAGTTCATTATTTTTTGCAAAAGTAACATATAAAGTACCCTGAAAGGGCGCATGCATATTTAGTGGAGAACAACAACTTATAATTGAAATTTTATTTAAGCTTTCAAGACATAATAAATTTTTTAATTCATATTTGTAGGGAAACCTTAAAAAATGTGGAAGCTGAATTTAACCTTTGTATTCGCTGCCTCCACTATGCCATCTATAACACACATTTTACTTACCATAATTCCGAAGATCATGTTAGACTACTTTTTTAAATTCACCAAATACGGAAACTTTTTAGATCTGAAAACAACAAGTCATCTCATCAGACTATATTACCTCAATGAAGATTAGCTTCACAAAAGCTTTCATTTTGAATTGTTCATTTATAAATAAGCAAAACGTCCAAATTCTCGCTGTTGCCCTTGGTGGTTCGGAACCCACCTTAAACTGTAGGTTCCCCTTTAACCACCAAGTAAGTGTGTGGGGGGTGTGTAAAGGATTGGAGAAGAAGGTGCAAGAAAACTGTAAACCCTTAGTTGACGCATTAGAAGCTTCCATTTCATTCCACATCCAAATTCTCTTTTGAGTGCACAATGAGGAGAACCTCATCTTCATTTTTTCCCTCACTTATAACAAAGTCTACCTATGATGCAATAAAAATCAAAACTTACTGAATCTCAATTTTTTATTGCAAAATTAAGTACAACTAGCTTTCCAGATGTTCCTTTGGAGCATGTATTTTGTTATTTTCCCTATACTATATATGATAACGAGCTACAATAAAAGAGTGCGTTTGGTTAATCTTATAAATAAACTTATTATTCAAAAACATAAAAGTATTATTTATTCCGAAGATATAAAAAAAATAGTTTTTCTATTATAGACAAAAATTAGCATAGGATGTGTTATTTTGACGCTCTAATTATGGATACAAGAAAAATGACAACTTATCGAATATTCTTATCAATTTAGATTTGTTTTCATGTTAATTATTCGAGAGGTCAGATTCGAAAGCAGCTAAGCTAGATTTTTAGGGAAGCACTTGTTTTTTATTTAAAGTAAGAAATTTCAGCAGAAAAGTTCAAGCTTTAAACTAAGAATAGAATCATTACATTCGCAGGTTACAAAATAAATTTTTAACCAAAGGGAACTAAGTTAATTTTCTACTAAAAATTTAGATTTTTAATTTATGAAAAATTAATTTTTGTTTAGAAATAAAGTACTTAAATTTTTAGACATAAACCTAATTTTGAGCTAAGAAAGAACGAATAAGACAGATAAAGTATCTACCAAATAGTTGATCTAGAACAAAATAGTTCTTTTAGAAACGAAGTAGTTGAATTTGCAACCAGAGTAACTAATTTAAACGAAACATTTTAAACGAAATAGCTTAATCTTTATACGATCAATGCATTTTTGGCAAAGTAGTTTACATTTTAAGCAAACGGTTGAATTTCCAACTAAAAAGATTATTTTTCAAGGCAAAGTTTAATATTAGTGTTATTGACGTTTATATTTTCTACGTATGATGCCAAAATCTTGTTAAAACTTCTTTCTACGTTACAAATCGTCATAAACTGTAGCACCTATTTCTGGATTTCCAACAATCTTAAAAGGTTTCTAATGACTCAAGGATTATGAAAATACAAAACGCGTCATAAAACTTAACCTAATATTTCTACAAAGGAATGTCATTAATTTTTTTACTTAATTTGTAATGCAAACTAACTTATCTGTAACATAAATTGAAAACCTAGAAAACGACAGTTTTTCAATTTAAAAATTTTAATTTTTTTAAAACTTCTCTAACGCTATATTAGTATTGTGCTAAAATTATATGTATAACATCAAAGACATATATTTTAAAAGGTAAAGTTGAGTAACTAGACTTTTAGGTTCAACTTGGTTGAGAGTCACCGAGCCAGGTTTAGTTACAAATAGGGACGAAATAAGTAATAATTTCAAAAGATTGAATCTTTAGTGACAATAAAAATATAATTCAGCGTTATTTGTTCCCGAATTTTATGAGAAAATAAATTATGAAAATAAAAGCCTACCCGTTCATTACACGTTTACTAATAATACTTGCATCGCAATACCACAATAGAAAACCAATAAATTCAATCTTCTTCTACTGTGTAATTGGCTTAGAAATCAGGTTCGAAAAAGATCGTGTTTTTCTCTTTGGCTTGATTTTTGGAAATTATTTCATGTCCTTTTTAATAGCATCCGTTACATCATCTGCGTAAATGATCCTATTTCTCAATAAATAACTCCTGCTGGTTTTGGAACTGTCACAGTAGCCTTTAAGTAAACTCGTCCTTGGCCTCTGTCAGTAAGTTAACAAAATCCAAGTACTGTCCCAACAAAAAAGTGGTTGTGTTCTGGAGAATTTTTGGAGAAAAACTAGTCCTCTAAACTCACTTTTTCCTGTTTTACTATGTGGGAAACTGATATGGATTTCTTAACATCTAATAAGCTACGCTCGGAACTCAGTGGCAGGCGGAATTTCTTGAGCCGGCGAGGAATGCTCTCTTTTTAAAAGAATATCTTCTGCAAACCATGGTGGAATTTTTTCCCCCCTTTAGATTCATCTCCAGTTTCATTTTCGAACTCTAACTGCATGTTCAAATCATTGACATGCTGGTAATCTCCACTGTTATCAATCATGTTGTCTTGTTGTTGTGTGCAAAGCTCTGTTGTATGTTACGGAAGCAAATCGAGAGCTTTAATCAGAGTATCATGAGTAGTCTCGGATATTTCCATTAAATCTGTTCTGGCTTTGAGAATAGAGTGTAAGAGATGCGTATCGCAAGTCTGACCTTTTTCTTTAAGCCCCTTATCTGTCTTTCCTCATTTCTTTATCTTTTTGTGATGTCTAGGTAGTTTAAGGTCTTCACTTAGCTCATGACCAAATTACTAAGTCTTTCAACTTTTTTGGTCTGATCAAGAAATTCAAGCATGTTCATGTTCACGTAAGTTCAAAATGATAAAGGACATAATCTTGAATCTGTTATCTACTTGTTTTTTTAAAACCAGAGTCGCCAGAATCTCGAAAAGAAAAAAATCTTTCTAATAAGGTACACGTCCTTACTTTCTTCTGAGGACTTATAAAGCAATTAATCCATAACAACTCGGAGCACAACATGGTTCGGCTTAATTCCATTTTCTCCTGGAAGTGCATCTAGAACTAAAAGTACTCTACCTTCAGATATTTTCTGAAGAGTACTACAGTTCATGTTATCATTCTTTGAGGTTGCATATTTTCTTTATATAATTTACTTTTATTCCCTTTATGCGAATATCAGGCATCCGCAATAATTTTAGGATTATTTTATGAGTGTTTGATTTAAAAAGAAAAAAAAATCACTGTGATTCTCTGGACAATCTCAGTCTTGCAATCATTTATTGTATGCCAGAAAATACGTAGTACTAACCATTGAATAATTGTGAAAAAAAAGAAAAAAACATGAATTATTTTATAATTTGTTTGTAAAGTTTTACTTGATGATCACTGGGTATTTATATTTTCCTTTATTTATGTAGCTTAGAAATCATTTAATATTTTATTTATCTTTATAAATTCTATTTAAAAATCAAACTGGTCTTTGAGGGCAAGAAGCTATCGAAAAATCTTCCCAGAAACAAAGACAAGACGTGTAATAATCTTTAAGAAAGGATTTTCCAAATAAAAGGCTCTTATCAATGCCCCTTTTACGAGTCCTCAGAAAAACGAATCCCTCCAGAGAAAGGAAGGACGAACACAGATTTAAACTATTTTCCAATAGGGAAAGAATTATCGTAAGTCATAGGGCTAACAGAACAACCTCAAAGAAAACTTTGAATTAATTCGATATTTGGCGGAGAAAAACCCTAATATCAAAAAAAGCTAACATTTATATCAAAAAAAGGTTCAAGTTGATTGCAATAATAAAAACAAACAAACAACAAGCAACGCATGTCACCACATTCTTTGAGCCATACCTAAATTTTTTACTTGCTCACTTGGTGTCCTACTTTCATGCTGGTATTTTATCGTGATTATAGCTATTCCTACTAGCAATTCTTCTCTACTTCTGAACTTTCTTTATGAGAAAGGATCAAAGCTTGTAGGAGTTCTGGGATTGTAGAAATACTTATTTTTTCTTCAGGATCAGTTGGGTATATACCATCTGCATTACCTTCGACTGATGCTATGAAGGAAGGTTTATTATAAGAACAGTCGTCTCTACTGATCAGTTTCTTCATATATTTCTTCAACTGTGGATTTACATTGGAAACCATCATATGCTGAAAAGCTAATTTTCCACTAGAACCTAAGAATGTTTTCTCTCCTTTTATGTCTTCATCAGCAACGTAAGACAAAGGAAACTCAATGGTCGATTCAGACACAGAACACATGACATTACGTGTGGTATTTTATTGGAGATCTCAGCTTCCAGACTTGAAAAAAATGACATCTTCTATTGAAAACTATCCTCAGGTTTAGCATTGTCGCTGCTCATTTTGTATTTCTGGAACTGAGAAGGAAAACAATGAATAAAAATTAGTTAAGTCTGGTCGAATTTAGTTGATGACATACGAGTATGTACGCATTATTGCATTCAGCATGAACTACGATCAAAAAGCAAAGATTAAAACATTTTAAGTTTTAAATTTCTTTAATCCTGCATATAATTTAATATACAAATGAAATAATAAATCCAGAACTGATGGAGAAAATGATGGTGTACTGGAACCAACACACAAATGAAAAATGAATTACAAAAATTAAAGTCCCAAATAGGAACTCTCGTTCACAAATATTTCGCAGAATAAGGAAAAGAAAGCGGTTAAGAACGATTTCAGAAAAGTTGGCTACTTTCAGTCCCAGCGATTTCCCAAGTTTCCTTTCATTAATAGTTTCTTTACAGATTTTTTTTTTAATATCTCAGTAGATTGATTATAACAAAGTACATTTTTGGACATTTAATGAATGTTAGACAACTTCGTAGCAAAGTTATAAATAAAAAGGTACGCAAGATGTTAAGTGTCTCACCTGCCTTGAACAATTAGAAATACAAAATTGTTAAATATTATTAAAAGAGTTTTTTAATAACTAAAATTTACAGAAACTATTTATATTAAATTGGGAAATATGTTTTTATTTGTCAAATAATTCAAATATATAAAAAATATAATCATCAACCATACAATTTTATATTTTAGATTTAAGGATTTCAAAAATCAGTTCAAAGTCTGTCTCAAATTTTTCTGGCACTAGATTTTCTATAAATTGTGCCAATATCTTCAATCTCAAGGAAAAAGAAAAACGTTTTATATAAGTATACGTTTTATCTCTTATTTCAATAAAGAAAGAAAAATAAATTATTAAGCTAGTCTTGAGTAGCGATCAGCGTTTTTCGAGACACGCTAGTGGCCTCGGAGACGACTCATCATTTTGTTTTATGATTTCTGACCAAATATTGATTTTTAAAATGGACAATACGAAATTTTAATAAAGTAGTAAAATATTCTACTAAATAGATAAATTTTCAAAAAAGCTTTAAAAATTCAATCAAATAGATAGTTTTGGTAAGAAAATTCTATTAAAAAATCAACTTTTCTTAAAAAAGGGAATATTCTTCATTGTCCTTTAATCCTCCATCCATGAGATAAATTTTAAACTAAAATTATGAATCTGCGACAAAAAAAAAGAATTTCTAAGAAAATAGTTCACATTATTTGTCTACTGTTTTTAATGAATTTGTGTAATTTTCAAACGAAAAATTTTTCAACAAAACTGACGAGTTTTAAACTCAATATTTAAATCTTAATAAATTTTCTCAATTTAAAGCAAAATATTCAAATTTTCTAGAGGAAAGTAAGTAGTTTCTGCAAAAGAATTAAATATTCAAAATAATAGTTTAAATTTTCAGCAAAAACACAATTCACACCAAAACAGTTTATTGTCTTTTTGGAAAGTTTCACATTTAGCCAAAAAGAGAGAAACTGGCTACAAAATTTGTAGGCGAATAACAAAAAAATTTAAATTATATGTCTGAATTTTGAAGACAGAAAGTTGATCTATGAATGAAGCATGTTAATTTTATATTAAAAGGTATATTTTCCCACAAATAATGTCTACAAATAGTTCAGTTTTCTCATTAGTTTTTGATAAACCATTTTACATTCAAGCGGAAAAATGCGAAAAGAGGGATCATTTAGATAATTAAGGTTCATTGACGTTTTATACCATGTCTTATCAAAAAATCACATCGCAACAAAATATCACTTTTTAGTGGTATGCCTGTGCGCTACATGATATTTTAGTGTTGTAAAAAATATTACAATTTATTAATTTTCGTAACAATATATTTATTAGGTACATTTGAAAACTTATGAAAACTATAGGATTTTTATTGTTACTGTTACTGGAAAAATTTACCTAATTACCATTTCGTTTCTTATTTGCAAACGCATAATTATTAAGTAGATAACAAATATTTCTTATTGGAATTTTATTGAAGCTATCATGAGATATTAAATTTTGTTTTTCCTGGTTGGGAGAGAAACTTCAAATATTAAGAAGCTGAATTTAACCTTTCTCTTCGGTACCTGAACCATGCAATCTACAACACACATTGTCATTATATTCAATAAATCTGAAGGTTTTGTTTGACTAACTTCTCAAATTCACCAAATAAGAAAACTTTCTAGATCGGAAAAGAAGAATTCACGTCTTCAGATAGGAATATCTCAAAACATAATTATTTATTTCTTCATCTCGTGGGTGCACTCACAAAAGAATGAAGATATTTTCTTTCATTTATTATCTCACGTTCGTCGGATTTCTTTATTTTAAAGGCAAGTAACATAAAATATTTTGTAATAAATATTATCGTAAAATTTTTTTAATATATAAGACCTCAAATCACCATTAGTTTTTCAAAAGCTTCCCGTTCGAATTGTTTTTATATAGATAGGTCAAACATCCAAATTCTCTTAGAGTACACAATAAATTCTGATTAAAGATTTAAGAAATTCTAAAAAATTAAAAGGATTTCATAAGACAGCCTAATTAACACTGGCTTTAAACCAGCCTTATTTATACCAACGTATTACTGAAAAAACTTGCTGAATTTGAATTTTGTTTGCAGAATTACATGCAATAGAAAACTTGCTATATCTAAAATTGTGGAACAATAACATACTGCGTGCAAATTTCAGACTAATTCCAGAAGCCAGAGAAGAACCTCGCCCAGTGCCCCGTTGGATGAAATCTCGGCCACGGGCAATAACCACTATCAAGGTTTTTGTAAATGATCATTCGGAACTTTATTGTGAAGCAATATTTGATGACGCAAATACGGATGATAGAGCTCATGGTCGAATTGACCCGGCGAATGATCCACGGTTCGCTCACTTAAGATTCATCATTCAAAATTGGGTAGCGGAAAGTTTTAATACTTACACGCGACCAAATTTGAGTAACCCAAGGGGGGCGAGGGGGAGTTTTCCTCCTTTAACCATAGACACGATTTATGTAATGGTGTTGAATGGTGACATATATTCATCAAGGATGAGATTCCACAGAGCTGTACAGATGACTGAACCTGCTCTAGGTAGACCCATTTTTAGTGGACCTCTTGTAGATGCACAAGTTGTTCATGGACATTATCTGCGTGGAGAAGCTATTGGCAGCCCCGTTTTCGATAGAATAGTTTTAGGTCAGTACCTTCTACTGTCTTTATTGTCATTTCCCTATATTCTAGATACTACTAATCAAAAATCAAAACTTACTGAATCTGAATTTGTTATTACAAAACTAGGCACAACTAGCTTTCCGGACGTTCCTTTGGAGCACGTTCATGGGCTGTTCTCAACTGGCATTATTTATCAAGTATAAATCGAAGAAATTCCCAATGAAATAATACCCTTGTGGGTGCAATATAGGCCAACGAGATTCGGGAACCATAAAGCTTTTATACGAGATGAATCGAGCATACAATTTGAAGCAGTATTTAATAGAATAATTCCTTCGACTCAAATTCCTTATCCTGATAATCCCAATAATATTCCAAGGTACGCTGAGATTTGTTTCCCTAAAGAACTTTTAGTAGCTAAGAATTTCTAATTATTTCATCAGCGACCAAATTACAATCCTACATCTTTTTGGAAGTTTAATAACTTTCTGTCGAAAAAATGAATGGCGATGTGTATTCATCAAAGTTGAAAAAATGGCTCCCTATGATTCATTCAACTATTTGATTAAGTTTTTGCAGTATTATTTACCACCAACTGCGTTTATTTCGTTTCCTAATCAATTGTTTAATTAATTCCTTTCATTATTGTTTAATCCATATTTTGTTATTTTCCCTATATTCTTTACAATAATAATCAACAATAAAAAAGTATATATATATATTTATTCGTATAAATAAAGTTATTATTAAACAGCATACAAGCATTATTTATTCCGTAGATTTAAAACAAAGTATGGGTTTCCTATTATAAGAAACTGGCATCCAATTTGTTGTTAAAATTTTCAACGCTGTAATTATTGACGGTTAAAGAAAAATTGACCTTTTAAATATTCATATCGACTGATAACGCAGGTCGACAAAATTTGAAACCAAAGGCCAGAGTATGTGACCCTGAAGAATTTTGATGTCCTAAACATGAATCCGTTTTCTCAGTTTTTCCTATAAGTAAGGTTTTTCAGATAGCTTAACCTAAAAGAGCAAAAATGGCAAATTTTTCTGAAAACTGCTACCGCTATTGTTTAGTACTCCTTTTTGTTTTCCATTTTCAAAGATCCTCAACCGATTCTTTCACGAGATATCGTATACCAGCCATTCCAGTTCCACAATGAAAAACTAGCAAAGAAGGCATTGATGAAATTAAATGGTTAGTGTGCGATATCTCGGAAAAAAATTGGGTCCAGACTTTAAAAATTGAAAGGGAAGACAAAAGGGATTTTTAAAGAATGGCGTTAGCAGTTTTTAGAAAAACATTGCTGGTCGTGTTATATTGTCTAAAATACTGCTAAAAGTATCTGTTTATGCACTTTAAAGTTAGGAAATCTCCAAAACCTGACGTATTAGAACAATTTAGACAACGGAATCGTTTTAAGGACACGAAAATACTTTGCGGTCACATAGTTTGATCTTTGGGTACAAAAAAGAATTCTGAAGGTGAAGCAAATAAGGACATTTGTTAGATTTGACAATGAGATTAACGCAGTGTAACTCTTTGTCTTTAAAATCTTGCGATCATTGATGTTCGATTAATCAAACAATGCATTTGTAGCCAAGAAGTTGAAATTTCGAGCAAGTAGCTAAATAAAAAAAATATATATAATATTTGAATTTGTAACACAAACCAATAAATTAAACACTACAAATAGAATGGTTAAATATTTAGATAAAAATCTAATTTTTAACCAAGAGAAATATTATTTTAAACAATATAATTTAATCTTCAATCAATAAAACGAATTTTTAACGAAACATTTTAATCTAAAAGAGAAGATAGTTGAATCCTTAACTCAAAACGATAAATAAATCAAACATGGAAAGTAGAACAGATACATTTTTATTTAACAAAATTGAATTTGAAAAAATGTGTTTCAACACAGCAGTTATATCTTCGACCAATAAAACGAATTAAATAAAGTTAAATCTTAAACCCAATAGAAGAATAATCTAAAGAGATGATTTCAGAGCTAAACTTTAACAGTTTAAATTTCATTTACACTAAATTCAATTTCAATCGAGAAATTTTAGACATCTATAATGGCTTCTGTTAATTCAGTCTTAGTTAAAGGGAAAAAAACAAGGAAAAAACCAATTTTTCGAAACAAGTCAAAAAAAAGGAATGTTTTAAAAAATGTGTTATGCGAGAAATAGGGAATAGAAATGCGAGAATAGATTAGAAATGCGAGGAATCCCGAATTTGTGACGTGTTTCTCATAGGGTCCATAAGGAACTTCAACACATTTTATAGGATTTCAAATATATAAGATCTGAAATATTTTAAGCGGTTTTTAGTTTACTTTACCTTTATCTCCTAAAATTTGAGTAATTTTATGAGTGAATGGTAGACAGCTTCCAATTAGACCGGTAGAAATAACAGGCAGTGGTATTTCTTCCCGGTTTTTTTAAAAAGCATATTTTAAGGATAGAGCCTAGACTGCCGGTAAAAATATTAAAGAATCAGCTTTTCTCACATGTGCTTAATTCTTCTGTTTAATACTGAATATCAAAAATCTTAATAGATGAAGTTGCAGACAAAAAGACATCGAAAGAGGTTTTAAGGGTTAAAACTGATCTTATTTAGGGGGGTTATCACAGAAGACGAATCAGAGAGATGCAGGGATAGGGCTTTGACCAACATTATTGCTGTGATCAGGGGGGTGACTTGCCATGCAAATTCGCTGAGTCAGTTTTGTGAAGGACAGCAGAAAATGATACACTGGCGGTACAAGCGCGGCGCCCTACATTTGAGTTAAAGCTGATAAGAAGCATGCGAGATTTAGTATTTTTTGCAGTTTTTGTAATATGTGAGACGTTTGTTTGATTAAAAAATGTACCCTAAATACACTAGAAATCTCTTTTAAATGTTTTTAATTTTTAGTCAGAGTAAAATAGTATAATATAAAGGTTACGTTTTCAAAGTTTTGAACAAATAGACTGAAGGTTCTGAAATGTTAATACAAAAAAAAGTTTTTCTATTTTTAATGATTTGAATGATTATAACTTATTATAATATTATAATTAAAATATACAAGAAATGATAAAAATCATAATTTTCAATATTCAGTATATTGTACTAATAGTGAGGACAGTGAAAAGATTCTTGTTTTCAAGCCAAAAAATGAGGTTGAACGTTGGCAACAAGCAATTAAATGTGACAAAAAGGGTTATACTATTAAACCTAAAACATTAAGTGTATCAAGATTACTTTATCCTAAAACCTCACCGTTTGAGGTATACATTGATTTTTAAATTATAAAATATTCTTGTTGTTGCCCTTACTATCTTTAAGAAAAATGTAAAAGTAACATTAATTACAGTTCTCCCTTATCGCAGAGTTTCGACATTTATGTACAATTACATTTATTTACCAATAAAATAAGATACTAAACTGAATTCTAATTATAGAATAATAAATATATTGCAGTCATGATGGTAAAAGAAAAGGTAAATTAAAACTGGAAGTTTTGCTATCTCCATTGCGGTAACAAGAAGAATGAATCAAAATTTAAAAATCGATGTATTCATAAAGCCGTCAAAGTGATTCGATTCTTTTAGGTTGAAGGACATCGATGTAAACGATTTAAACAAATTCTAATATTTATCGGCATAACCGTTCCATTGAGAGCTAACACTTTCTTTATCCAAATGATCTGCTCTTTTAAAAAGAAACCTTCACAAACTACACGTTCAGGTTAAACAATTAAATATTTTTTATCATGCTCGATTGCTTGTGGTCAACGACGTTGAACCTCATTTTTTTGGAACAGAGAAAAACACTTCTTTTACTCCGCTTAAACGGGTTCAGTCGTACCCTAATCAAAAGTTCAGAGCTTTACATTGATGCTTCTCCATTTTTATAATACATTTATCCGGAAGTGAATAGAATGAATCAATTTGACGATAAAGTTTTGACATATCACGAGTTTTTATATAATAATTTGACCAGTCACAGGGTTGCCTTCTCATCAGGCGAAGTGTTGGAAAGTCATAAGGAATTCAAGGAATTAATGGAAGTCATGACATTTCTTAGATTCCGTAAACACAATGAATTCTATGAACTCGGGAAATTGGTCGAGTTCCAGGAATTCGATGAATTACCGGAATTCCATAAATTCTATGAATTTCATGATTTCAATTAATTTCTCGAATTCCACTAATTCCTAGAATTCCATCAAATCCTGAAAATCCTTGAATACCATGAATTTCTTGATTTCCATTAATTTCTAGTATTCCATAAATTCCTAGAATTACTAGAATTCCACGAATAACTATAATTTCACGATTTACTAAAGTTTCACGAATTTCTAGAATTTTATGAATCCCTTGAAATTATTGCATTTTTTAAGCGATTCAAAAGCGATGTTTAGTATTTTGAAAAAAATGACTTCCTACTTCATACTCTTTTCACGACTCCATAAATCTAAACTTTTCAAGCAATCGCCTAAAAGAGCTTAAATGTCGAGAGCTTAAATATCGATACGATAGAGTTACGTAAAAGATGGAAAGAAACTTCTTGTTCTTTTTCCAAATAGACAAATAACTGCGAATGGAGAGTCGATAACTCAGGGGTACCGGAGCGCGAACCTTGTTCATAACTGAGTAGTTAAAGATGTAATTTAGGAGAACATTCTAATATAGAGTAGGGTATGAATGGGCTAAGATTGCAAAAGCTTCGCGTTCTTGGGACAAGCAGAAAATTCTAATTTATATTACGGTAAGAGTAAGTGAAGATTCTAAATGATTTCTGGTCTTGGGACCTAAATATAACCTTTTAATTTAGAGTGAAATGAGAATGAGTCAATATTGCGAATGCTTCGCAGTGTTTGGACCCAACAGTAACATTCTTATCTTGGGTGGGGTGAGAATGGGTCAAGTTTCGATGGCTTTGCGGTCTCGAAATCCACCGAGTACATTCTGATTCAGAGTGATGTAAGAAAAAGTGCAGATCTCAAACATTTCGCGATATTCGCATCTAAGAAAAAAATTTTACTTCAGAATGGGGTGAAAATGGGTGAAGATTACAAAGGCTCTGCTGTGTTGGGTGTCATCGAGTACATTATAATTTAGAGTAGGGTGATAGTGAGTTACGAGTGTAAAGTCGTTTCGATCTTGGTCGCAACAAGCAAATTCTAATTTAAACTAAGGTAAGATTGGGCCACAGCTTATTATGATTCAGACTGGGGTAAGAATAGGTCCACATTTCGAAGACTTTGTCAACTTCAGATGCAACGAGAGCATTCTGGTTTAGATTTGAGTAAAATAATAGATTGTTCAGTTTTCTGAGACGCCAATTTTGAATTTGTGATTTTTTTCACCTTATTATTATCTAAGATAATAACTTTATTCATTTTAAAAAATTCATAGTCAAATGAGCTATCCGGTGTGGCTGAATTGCCGACTAACCATTAATAGTCATTTTGGCACTTGGCTTAATTTAAATTTCTAAAAACTTCTTCTAGGCTAAGTGTTAAACTACTTGGTGCACGATCAGGGGCTCCGAAGTCGTCAACTAATAATTTGGAGTTGTTGCGGCTAATTGCGAAATTTAAATTTAAAAAAGTACTTGTAAGTGATGTTTCAAACTAACAGCTGCATGATCTGGTGCACGAGAATCGTCGACTCACAATTCGTAGTTATTTTGGCTCTGGGCCAAAATAACCGACGCACCCAGGTTGTCAACTTACCATTTGGAATAGTTTTGGCAATTGTCATTCTATTTTCAAAATGCACTTATAGATAACGTCCCAAACTACAAGGTGCACGATCCGGTGCATCCGGATCGCCGATTCACGATTCGTAGTTATTTTAGCAGGAAGAACAATTGATGTGGAAGCATTGACTCGAGATGTCCACAAAGAGGTGTTTCATCATCCTTTCTGTGGTGCTTGGTAGTAAATGAACTGCTTTATCTGCTCAAAAGTCAGGGCTACCACGTTATGGGTTATCCGGACCATATACTGGTTATTTTTCTCAGCCGGAATGTGGATGCGCTCTTTGAAGTAATGCAGCAAGCACTGATGATAGTAGAATTGTGGTGCAAGAAAACTGGACTATCATTTAATGTGCGTAAGACGAAAGTAGTTGTATTCACGACTTTAAGAGAGACTATGCTGTATCTCTCTTTAATGTGAGTATAACCCCCTACTTTAAAGGTGTGGGTGATTAGGTGAGTTGCGCCTAATAGGCCCTGCGACTTAGGAGGAAACCTAATTCGCAAAAACTCTTCTGAAGCTTCTTATTCAGCTTCGAGAAGAGCGGTTATGCGTACAAGAAACGTAATATCAAATTTTCCCGGTCCATCCAGCCCTAAAACCATTTCTGTGTCAAGATTGTTGGTAATCCTAACTTCGCAAATCCCGAAAACTCTATCTATAGTTATACGAAGGTTGACTTTCCCGATAATCATGTCAGTCGAACCATTTGCTACTATGATTCACCAGTTCCTAGAACAGTCTAATTGTCTCTGGGAGATTTTCGCTATGTCGTCTCATACAGACTTGCGAATCGAACATAAGAAGAACTATTATCTCTTTAAGGTGGTTTTAGCGTGACTCAGTGAGTCATATGAGAGTGTAAAAAAGTATTTTTGATTTACATGGAATCTTTTGTGTTTGAAAATCCGAAAATTA
>NC_046663.1:12828462-12837295 GCF_010883055.1 Belonocnema kinseyi | reverse complement strand
TATATCTAGTCGGGAGTGGTGCTGACTGAAAACAGATGATTTGGAGCGATTCGCGCGCCATCTTTTGGTCATTCTAAGGACTTATTGAACTACCCTCGTATCCGTCAATGTTCTAATTGCTTCTAAATCATCGCAAAAGGGGAAGGACCTATCTAGACTTGGGCTAATACATTTATCTACTTGCTGAGATAGCTTACCCCTGAGGTCAGGACTTGCAGAGAGGTTTCCCAATCAGTCGTAACCTCAGTCTGGGGGAGGTTTAGTGCCTCCGGAAAGTCAGTAGGTGTACCAGAGCCTTCAAGCTTCTTCAAATCATTTGAAGTATGCTTTTTAATCGGGCTAAACCTAATCGGGTTAGCCGAAGTTTCTGTCACGGAGGCTGGTGACTGAGCGCAGCAAGGCCAACTTTTGTGAATTCATTCTCTCGTATTTGTTGTCATTTTCTAAACATTAATTTTTTTATTTTGAATGCTATTTTCTACGATTAAAATAGAAACTATGTATCATTACTTTAAATGTCTTTTATTAATAAATAAAATGTGAATAATAACAAATTTGTAGATATTGTCTGAATGCACAGTATTCATGTTTTAATTTTTTGTCCTATCTTGCATAGTTTGACCGCAAAATGCAATTTTTTATACTCTGGTAACATTCGCGTACTTAACAGATACCGCTTTCTCTAATCTATTTCGACCCCCATGACCACACTTAAAATGCGCAGTATTAACCCATTAAAGCCCTTAAATATTTTTATCCAAAATGTATTTAAAATTTCATATCATGGTCCAATGCTGGCCTAGAAATATGGAACTACACAGATTTCCTTCTGGTGGAACTACATAGATCCCAGGAGCAGCTTAAAACTGGATTGAGCAGGATAAGGTAGGTTCACGCCTGCCCAGAAATTTCTGACAAGGCTCATTGCTCGGGTGCCGTTTGTCACCCGTGGGCGCTAATGGGTTAATAAGGTCCAAGGGTTCATGGTTTGTCACATAGTATTTCATTTTGGTTTCCGCTTTACTCATTGACACAATCAGTTTTTTAACTCCTGTAATACACATAACATCGTATCGACTGAGGCGTCTGTAATCCAGTAGGAAATTTGTTGTTTTCACTTTAGCTTTGTCTACTTCCTTGATTATTTTATAATATTTTGAAATAGATTTTATAAGAATCGTATTGTCCGCTTAAGTTAAAATTAAATTTCTTATTTTTAGTTCAGTTTGTCTCCCATATCACTAATCACTTGATTGATCGCACCATCACTTGTAACAGTATCTCTAATTGTTGCTAAACAGTTCAGTAACATGGATTAAATTATAGTGCACTAATAATGTTTCTACTTGCAGTTTTCAAGTTGGCTGCTGAAACCCAAACTGATAAAAAATGCAATATGCAAAAGAAATGTCTATGTTTAATACCTAGTCGCAAATTTCTAAGACTCACCATTGGTTCAATTTTAGATCAAGCTTAAGGGTGTACACCGGGTGTCCCACCAACATTGGTCAAGAATTGAACTAATGGTAAATTTTTTATTAGTTAATAGTCTAGACAGACCTGGCAAAGAAATCTAGACTTGAGTCTAAATTTATTTATTTATTTTTCAAATTTTCCAGTCTTCGAAATGCTCATTTTAATTATGTTTTACAACCAGTACCATACAGAGCTTTTTCCCAGAATTAATAGTTCTCGCGATATCCAGTTATCTAGACTAAAGGATCCCTAAGTAATATATTATTTACTGTTATGAAAAAGTAGATAAGCTCAGGTGTATGCACCTTTCTACTAATATGCATTTATTTTTTATTTGCACATACTATCCAGGGGGGAAATTGGACATTTGTCATACATGGAGGGAAATACAAATTATTATCTTTATTATCAAAATTTAATGGATATCATCCCTGCTAAAATGAGTAAATTAATATTGCAACATTATTATTATAACAAGAATAAAAATTATACCCAATTTTTTCACTCTATACAATTTATCCGCCGAGGTCTACACTATAATAGACCTATAATAGATTGGATTTTGTTAAGGAAGTTAAATCGGCATCAGGATGAGTAAAATACATCAAAATCAAGAATAGTTTTATCAAAGAGTCGCTTTCAATCAAAATATTTCTTTTCCACTGAAAATTTTGTGAATAAAAAAATAAAGAAGAAATACTGTGCGCTACTGGGCGTAGTGGTGATGTCAAAATTTAATTAAATGCATTATTTGACCGAAGCGCATAAATATATATAGTTTTTATGACACATCCATTAATGAAATTTATAAACATTTCCAAAATGAATTCTGCGTAATTTACCCATAAATTACCTACAATATTACCAAAAATTTCATAAATTTCCGGAAATTAACAAAAGGTTCAAAATTGAATGTTCAATCATTTACCTCAATTTAACATAAATTACCTATAATATTACCATAAATTACCAAAAATGTCATAAATTTCTGAAAATTTCTTAAAATACTTAAAATGTAATTTTGGATTATTTATGGCAAGTTTTCATATCGACATGTAAAATTACCATAAATTGCCAAAAACTTCCATAAATTTCCGCAAATTTATAAACACTTCTAGATGTGAATTTAAGCATTTTATCTTGAATGATCATAAACTTTCGGTAATATCACCATAAGCTACCAAAGATTTAATAAATTTACGGAAATTTTTAAAAATGTTTAAGTTGAATTTTAGGCGATTTGTGGTAAGTTACCATAAGTTATCTTTAAAATTACTCTAAATCACGCTTCCTTTATTTGAAATCTAATATGGACTGAAATCATGGCTGTAATTCGAAAAATGTCTGAAATCATTAATTAATTATAAAAAATATCGTATGCGCTACGGGGGAGCCGAATTTTTTCGACTTGTGTACGTTTTCAGTACAACATATTATGTAAATAACAAAGATTAATAATTGAAACTTTATTAAAGCTTCCATGATATATTTTTTTTATTCTTGTTTGCACACAGGGAAGTATGTGTATCTTATGTACATTTTTTAAGAATTTCGGGGCAGTAAAACTTGTTAAAACAATTAAACTTGTTCCCATTCTATCTACGGCCTTGTCAAGAAGCTAAATTTAACTTTTTTTCTCGCTGTCTAGGCCGCCTAATTTGTAGTACACGTTTACAGTACGTTAAATAATTCTGAACGTTTTGTTTGACAACTTTTCAAGATTCAACAAATACGGAACATTTTTGAATCCAAGAATAACAAGACATGTTGTCAGATGAGTTGCATTGCAAGAAGTGTATAAATATCAGTCATTTTACTCGAGTCACTATTCACTGGAGAAAAATGATTATTTGTTTTATTCAATATATCACGCTCCTGGGTTTCCTTTATTTCAACGGCAAGTACAATAAAATATTATAAGTATTATCTCAAAAGACAACCAAATTCTCTCAATAAACCTCAAGCATAATTAACAAATCTTGTCTGCTACAACCTATTATTTTTTTAAACTTCGTAAATTTAAATGTTTTTTTTGTAGAACTGGATGCAGCTTCTAACTTCCTGCGTCTGAAATTATTGAACAACTACATACTGCTTGGAAGGTTTAGAGAAATACCCGAAACCAGACCTCGCGCAGTACCCGACTGGATGCAATCTCGACCACATGAAATCGCCAACATAAAGGTTTTCATAAATGATCATTCGGAACGTTATTATAAAATAACAATGTATACCCAAAATAGGGATCACATTGACCCGGCGAATATTCCACGTCACGCTGACATAACGTACATAATTCAAAATTGGGTAGCTGACCACTTCCATTCTTACACGCGACCAAATTTGATTACCTCAAGGGATGGGACGCTGAGTTTTCCTTCTCCAACTATAGACACAATTTACGTAATGTTGCTGAATGGTGACATCTATTCATCAAGGATGACATACGTCAGCACTGTACCAAATGCTGGAACCGCTCTCGGTAGACCCATTGTCAGTGGACCTCTTCTTGATGCACCCGTTGTTCATGGACATCTTTTAGGTGGAGAAGCTGTTGGCAATCCCATTCTCCATGAGACCGTTTTAGGTAAGCACCTTTTACTGTACCTTTTGTTTATGTCTCGATATTCTAATTACTACTAATCGAAAATCAAATCCTACTTAATCTCAATTTTTTCTCACAAAATTAGGTACAACTGGCTTTCCAGATGTTCCTGTAGATCACCTTAATGCACTGTTTTCGACCGGAATTATATATGAAGGAGAAATTGAAGAAATTTCCAATGCAATAATACCATTGTGGATGCAATATCGGTCAACGAATTTCGTGGACCGAAAGGCTTTTATACGACATAAATCGAGCAGACATTTTGAAGCAGTATTCGTAAGAGTGATTCGTTCGACTCAAATTCCTCATCCTAATAGTCCCACTAGTACTCCAATGTACGCTGAAATTCACTTACCAAATGAACGTTTAGTAGCTAGAAATTTCCAAGTGTACAAGCAACCAAATTTTAGGTCTTTATCTTTTTGGAAATTCAATAATTTTCCAACCAAAAACAAGATTTATTTATTGATGCCACCTGGCGATGTCTATTCAGCAAAGTTGGAAAACTGGCATCCTATTGTTGATACAACTATTTGATTATGTTTTTGCACTTGTATTTACTAGAAATTGTATTTGTTATGTTTATTAATCAATTATTTAATTAATTCCTTTAATTATAATTTAATCGCTGTTTTTTTTATTTTCCTTGAACTATATACATTTACATTTTACAATAAAAAAGTATTTATTTATATTTATCTTACAAATAAAGTTATTATACTACAACATGAAAGTATTATTTATTGCAAAGATTTTGAACAAAGAATGATTTTTCCATTTTTAAAAAGAACTATAGCATATGATGTTTCGTTAAACTTTCAGCGCTGTAATTATTGATACTCCAAAAAAATTGTCAACCTCTCTAATATTTAAGCATTATTTACTTAAAAGATATTAAGCAAAGTTTAAATTTTCTATTATAAGGAAGAACTAGCATAGGATGTGTTCATAAAACTTCTAACGGTGTAATTATTTACTCTTAAGTAAAAATTGACCTCTCGAAATCTAATATCGATTTATAATTTATTTTCATATCTATTATTCGAGAGGGGATATGCGAACGCAGCCCACCTAGATTTCTGTAAAGCCACTTATTTTGTATTTAAATTCGGCGTTATAGTCGATAATGTTGTAACTCAGAACTCTGATGATAAAGCAAATAATGACATTTTTTAGATTCGACAATGAAATCATCCGCTGTAATTATTTTTCATCAAAATCTCACAATCATTCTTCATGAAACCTTGATAGTTTTTTTCGAAACCAATCAATATTTTAAGCAATAAGTGTGTACACTCTTAAAAATGTTTGTAAGTCTACAAGACTTCTATAACACTTCTACAATAAAATAGTGAGGTAAAATTGCCAACATGGTTTTGAAATGAATAAATTACAATAAATACATTGTAAAATATGTAAATGTAAGACCAAAATTGTGCACAAGTAATTAACGGAATTCATGGATTTTGCGGAATTCATGGAATACGTGGAAGTCGCGGAATTCACGGAATTCATGGAATTGAAGAAATTCATGAAATTTTTGGCATTCCCAGAATTTACGGAATTTAAGGAATACATGGAATTAACGAAATCAAGGAACTCATAAAAATGCAGTATTAATTAAATTAAAGGAATTCGTGAAATTAAAGAAACTTACGAAATCTATGGAATTCACAAAATTCGCGAAGTTAATAGAATTCACGAAATTCGCGTAATTTATTAAAATAAAGGAATTTACAGTAATCACGAAATTTACAGTATTTATTATATTTTTGGTATTTACATAGTTTGTGGAATTCTGGAAAATCATGGAATTTGCGGAATTCGTAGAATTCAAGGAATTTACAGGATTCACGTAATGGATAGAATTTAATGAATTCATGGTTTCAAGGAATTCAGGGGATTCAAAAATCTCACGGGATTCAAGCTATTCGCTTAAGTCAAGGAATTCACTGGATTTGTGGTATTCACCGAATTCATAGAATTTACGTAATTTACGGAATTTAGGGAATTCATTGAATTCTCAAAATCCATAGAATGACTAGAATTCAATAAAATCCGTGAATTTCTTGAATTGGGTGAATTACTCTAACCCTATGACTTCCGTAACTGTGATGAATTTCGAGAAACTCGAGAATTTCATTAATTTTGTGAATTGCATAAATTCAGCTTACTCAATTAATTATTTAAATTCAGTGTATTAAATGAATGTCGTTAATTCCGTAAATTCCATTTATTAAGCGAATTCCATTAATTCCGCAAATAAAATTAATTCCGTGAATTCCATAAATTTCGTGAACTCCATGAATTGAGTGAATTTCGTGAATTTCTTCGATTTCATGAACTGCGTGCATTCCGTACATTCCGTGAATTCTTTGATTTTCCTGATTTCCATAAACTCAATAGATTGCGTGAGTTCCGTCGATTTCATGATTACTTTGAATTCCTTAAATTCCGCGAATTTCTTGTATTTCGTAAATTCCATAAACTCCATGAATTCCTCGAATTTCATAAAATCCATGAATTCCTTGAATTCCGTAAATTTGGTGAATTCTACCAATTTTTTTAATTCCATGAATTCCTTATATTCCTTGAATACCCTTGATACATACTGTATATTATCAAAAGTTTTGGCTCCATCAGAATATTTCTTTCTTTGCCTGAAACAAGTTTTCTGAGAAATGATTCAGATTCTTTTAATTTTTCGTTTCAACAGATGTCGAGATGGGCAGTCGCAAATATGATACAGAAGTGTTACTGGCTACTAGCAACTATTTGGGCTACTATTTTCAATCAAATAGGTACACTTTTAGCGAAAAAGTTAATTTATTAATTCAAAAGATGAATTATCTCGCAAATAGTTTCACTGTAGAAAAATAGTTGATTTATAAACCAAACAGTTTCATTTAAAAGTAAGAAACTTGAATTATTTAAATAAAGTTGAATTGTAAAGTTAAAAGTTTATTTATAACCAGAGGGATTAATTAAAAATTAATAATTTTCTACATTATAAATCAATCTACAATCAATAAATCTACAATCAATCAATCAATCAATCAATCAATTTGTAGCCAAGAAGTTTCACTTGCCACCAAGTGGTTGAACTTTCAACAGCAAAAAAAAAAGAATTTTCAATGTTAAATTAAATATTTGAATTTGTAACATAAACCATTTAAATAAAGGATAAAAATAGAATAGTTAAATTTTCAGAAGAAAATATAAATTTTCAACACAGAAAAAATTTATTTTTTACAAAGTAGTTCAATCTTAAATCAATAAAACGAATTTTTAATGAAACATTTGGATATTTAAGAAAATAGAATTTTTGGAAACATAGATCAACTTTTAACCAAGCAGTTGAATTTCCAACCAAAAAGATGGATTTTTAATGAAAAATGTAATATTTGAATTTTAACCTCAAAACGATAAGATAAAAACTAAAAGTAAAACGGTTATATTTTCAGTCAGAAAATTAATTTTTGGCAAAAAAACTAAGTTTCAACAAAGCAGTTGGATCTTTAACCAATAAAATGAATTTTTAGCAAAATAATTAAATATTAAACCGAAAAAGGAGAATATTTAAAATAGATGACTTTAGAGCCTAAAGTTGAACTCTATATGATCATCGAATTAATAATCGCAAATGCTTAACAATTTAAAAAAAAATTACAAGCTTAATTTAATAACATAAAATCTTTTGAAATCTTTAGGCCATTAGAAATATTTCCAAATTAATAAGATTCAACTAAATCTCTAAAAACTCTTCGAGATTCTAGAAAATCATAAGGAATCATTAAAAACCTTGCCTATTGCTTTACCTATACAATAAAATATGTAAAGGTAATATAAGATCCTAAAGGTTTTACGCTATTTTTAGTGATTCCTTATGATTTCCCCGGATTTCAAAGAAGTTTTAAAAGATTTAGTGAAATTTTATTAACTTAAAATGATTTCTAATGATGCAAACATTTTAAAAGATTTCAAAGTATTGGATCAAGTTTTCAAAGATTTGAAAGAATTTTAAAGGATTTGACATGATTAATTCCGATTTTATTAAAAATCTAGATAAGATAAATTCTTCTGTCAAAAATATAGCCTGATAGAAAAACAACGCATTTTGGTTTTAAAATATTTGTCTTTTTATTCTACTTTAACTTTGATAGTAGCAAAATTAGAGCAGAATAATTATAATAATAATTACACTGTTAGCATAGTAAACAAATAATTCATTAGAGAATTATTAACTTTTTTCTTCAGTTTTACAAAATGAGGATATTTTCTGCTTTATTTTTCATTTTCACGATCATCCTTTATTCTTTTGGTAATTGAAATAACTTTTTCAATTTCAAACATATTTTAAATTCACAGAAAATAAAAATTAATTAATTAGATCGCTTCTTCCTCTTAATTCTTATGAATACATTTTTTGAAATCCTTTCAAATTTCACCAAATTTTACCAGATAAAATTAAGTCTTGAGATATTTTCCGGAATACTGCAAAATTTATTAGAATACCTTTGAGAGCATTTAAAATTCATTAAAATAATTGAAATTCTCGAAAGACTTACAAAATCCGATAGAGTCTTTTGAAATCAATTGAAGTCTTCAAAACTCTTAAATATTCTGCAATATTTTAATATCACTTGAAACTTTTCCAAACTCTTGCAAATTCCTTTGAATTTTAAAAAATACCCAAAGATCTTTAAAATGATTTGAGTTCTACCAAAACTTTTTTCATTGAATTTTATT
>NC_046663.1:12806442-12828362 GCF_010883055.1 Belonocnema kinseyi | reverse complement strand
ATTTTAAATTAATCCTTACATTCTCAGGCTCAATTTATTAAATGGGGTGTGACTCAAGTGAAGGTGATCGCTTAATTTGTTTAAATAAATCCCTACGAAATTTTCAAAGGAGCGACTAGAGTGACGGAATTGACGCTCCAGTCTTTTGGAATTCGAAATCATTTATGAAAACTCAAGGAATTACGGGAGAATTTTAAAAAGTAACAAGTTCATCTTCAGCAAAATATGTAATGATATAAACGGGTTTGGTATTTGAACCAGGGAGAAATGTGACGAAAACGAAGTGAATGCACAACGAAAATTTAATCTCATTTCTTGTTGTAGCTTTGAGTTCACTCTCCGATTGTTTAAATAATGAGAATCCTATTCCTGATACTCCTCGTTCCGGAGCTTTTCGCTTCCCTTAAGGATCTCATTCTCCAGGATCTAGGGTAAGGTCCCTCCACCCGCTGATAATTTTCTTCATGTCAGGTCCAAGTTTTCTCCTGCCAGGCACTATAGCTTTGCTTAGATAAGCACTTAGGCAACTTAGATTCTTTCGTCATATTTCCACCTCAAATCCGCACCAGCAATTCGAAAATCGAAGATACATTTTTCCTCGTGATAAAACAATTCACTTAAGAGAAATTAATAATGCGTTTGCGTGCATGATTATTAAACAAAAATGTATTATAAGCAGGCGATTCAGACGTCTATGAAATAATGGACTCTACGAAATCTGCAAGAATGCTTCGGAGATTGTGTTCAACAAGAACTGGATTGCAAAGGGTCAAAATAAACATAAACAGCGATAAATGTAGAGAAAACGACCAGGGTTGCAATCGAGAAAAATCCGTTATGCACCTGTTTTCCCATCTTAGAGATATTTAGAATAATAAATCTAAACAAGAAGTCTCCATGCCAACAATTCAATTTAAACAAATTTGTAACTAAAATGTAACCTTGTTTGTGATTACCAAGTAGGATGTAAATGTCACCTTGAGTTATTTTGGTTTGAAGTAGATTTTTTATTTTATTTAGGTGTTTATAAAGATAGAAAATTTTTAATTTCATCAATTTTATCAAATAAAATTTTCTAATACATAAATAAAAGATTCTGTGGCATAATCTCGCAAATGCCAAATTTCGCGTATACGTTTTATTTGCTCAAAGTGATTTTTTGTTTCAAACTAACTCGTTTCAAAAGTGTAGAAACAATATTAAAGAATTTCAAGAAAAGTCAGAACCTTAAATTAATTACTTAATACTAAAGAAATTTCCTGCATCAAAAGTAATAATATTCAGAACATTATGTTCCGTGAGACTTTTTTGTTCTTTTTTCACTGTATTATCTACTATTACATTTCGCAAGAAACTACTCCTGTCCAAAAAATATCTAACTCTTGTAAATAAAAATTTTCCGAGAATATAAAAACAAGTTTAAACAATATAAAGATAATTCAGACATTTGACTTGACTCTACTCTTGTTGTAAATTTAGGATGCTTCTTCTGCAGCTCGCATTTCAAATTCCAGATTATTCTTTGACACGAATAATTGATTGCTAATTTTCTTGCTGTTAAAAAAAAGTGCAGGATCTTTATGCTGATCGAATAATATTTTCCTGATTTTTCGTAATACCTGACATAACTCCTACAGTTTTGTGGTGCAAAAATTTCAATCGGTGTCGCATTTGAGCGCATTTGGGACGCAATTTAGTGGGCTATAGCAAACTCAAAAATTAATATTGGGGGGGGGGGGCTGTTGTAACTGACCTACTTTCTTAATGCTTCTTAGTTAGTTATAGAAAATTTAATGGATGTGAAATTCGCTTGGAACGCGTACTACCACAAAAAACCGGCCTCTTCAAATACCAGAAATTTTCCACATCATCTTTAATTTGAAAAAAAATTTCGGGGTTTTCTTCAAATCCCAGTGAAGTAATGATATCAAAGTACATCCTAGTAAATTTAAGGAATTTTAGACGACTTCGTTTTATAGTTATAAATAAAAAAGCACGCACAATGTTACAAAAAATTCTAATAAGATAATTGACTTATCTTAAAATTCATTAATATTCTAACAATTGAATTTTTTTCGAACAATGTGTGGAATTCTCTACCAGATAGATGATCTTCCTTAAAATAATTTAGTTTGATAAAAAATGGAATATTCTTCACAGTGGTTCAATCCTCCATAAATCAGATCAAGTTTGAACTAAAAATATGATTTTTTCTAATAAATCGATGAATCTTGTACTAAATAATTAAATTTTATGAGATTTTACAAATTTACAGATGAAAGAATAATAGTTTCAAGAAAAATTAAGGTCCATTTGTGATATTATAAGAATAATTGTAAAAAATTTTGCTAGGATGATTCAGGTTTATTCACGTTTTATACAATGCTTTATCAAAAATTCAACTTCCAACAAAATATAACTTTCTTATATTTAAAACAAAAATATTCTAAATAAATAAACAACAAAGAAAAAAATTGTAATAAAAACACTAAAATACTAAAATTATAAAACAAATTTAAAATCGGACACAATTGAAGGTTCGATAATTTTTTGAACGGAAAAAAACGTTATCCCCATCTGTACGCTATATGGCCATAGTGGCGTTGTACAAATGTATTAAAATGTATTATTTTTCTTGAAAATATACTTATGAACTACATTCAAAAATTTAATAAAAAGTATATGATTTTCATTTTTACTATTATTGGAAAAATTTCAATAATTACGAATGCGTTCCGTATTTGCAAACGTAGCCTATTAATTACACACAAAGGGCGCATGCATATTGTGTAGAAAACAAAAATGTATTAGTGAAATTTACTTAATGTAGATGTTTCAAGAGTTTCGACATTGACAAAATAATGCTGAAGGTTCTGTTGAACCACGTTTGGAAATTCACCAAATACTGAATATTGTTCGATTTGAAAACAAGCCATTTCACCAGAGATGTGACATCAAAGGTCGTATATATGTCAGTAACTTTTTTAGAGTTACCATTCGCTGGGAAATATTAAAAAATAATACTCAAGTGCCTTATTTTGTTGTCAATTCACAAAAGAATGAAGATTATTTCTTTCATTCAACAAATCACGTTCTTGGGATTCTTTCACTTTAAAGGCAAATATAATATAATATTATAATTATTATCTTTAAAAAATGTTACATACAAAAGACCTTATTAACGATTAGCTTCTGTAAAGCTTACAGTTTGAAATTACAATACGTGTATGAAGAAAATAAATTTCCGGTTAAAGGTTTTAGAGAATCTATAAAACCAGGACTTCCTGAGACACCTGAATAGACAACGTTATAAAAAAGTTTTTTTTTATACAATCCTGTTATTAAGAATATCTTGCTGAATTAAAATTTTTTATTTCAGGCTTAGATGCAACTCCTAACATCCTGCTTCTAAAATTATCTAATAACAACATACTGCGTGGAAGTTTTAGAGCAATGCCTAAAACCAGCGTAGAACCTCGTCCCGTACCTGGCTGGATGCGATCTCGGCCACGGGAAATCGCCGCCATCGAGGTCTTTATAAATGATCATTCGGAGCGTTATTATGAAGCAAAAATTACTGGTCTAAATGAGGAGGATGGAAGTCATAGCCGAATTGATTCGGCGGCTACTCCAGAGCGCGCTGACATAAGATTCATGATTCAAAATTGGGTAGCTCAAAACTTTAATCTTCACACACGACCAAATTTGATGAACTCAAGGAATACGAGGAAGCGTTATTCTCCTCCAACCATAGACACAATTTATATAATGGTGCTCAATGGTGACATCTATTCATCAACGATGACATACAGCAGTACTGAGCAAAATGCTGGACCTGCTCTCGGTAGACCCATTGTCAGTGGACCCCTTGAAGATGCACCTGTTGTTAATGGACACCTTTTGGGCGGAAAAGCTGTTGGCAGTCCAGCTTCCAAAGAAACCGTTTTAGGTCAGTACCTTCAAATTTTTCCGTATAAACATGTTTTATTTTAGTGTTGCAATATTATAGTGCTGATCAAATATAAAAACTGACTAAATCCAAATTTTTTTCTGCAAAATTAGGTATAACTCAATTTCCAGATGTTCCTATAGACCACGTCAATGCACTGTTTTCCACCGGACTTATTTATCAAGGAGAAATCGAAGAAAAAAACAATACGATAATACCCTTGTGGATGATATATCGAACAACGCGGGTCGTGTCCCAGAAGGCTTTTATACGACATAATTCAAAAAGACATTTTGCAACAGCATTTCTTACAACGATTCGTTCGACTCAAATTCCTCATCCTAATAGTCCCTCTAATATTCCAAGGTACGCTGAAATTCATTTCCCAAATGAACGTTTGGTAGCTAAGCATTTCAAAGCGTACCGACAATCAGAGTATAAGCCTGAAACTTTTTGGAGGTCTAATAATTTTCCACCAAAAAACACGATTTATATATTGATGCGATCTGGTGATGTCTATTCTTCAAAGTTAGAGAACTGGCACCCTATGATTGATTCAACTATTTAATTACAGTAGAACCTCGATTATCCAAGTTAATATGGGTAGAAAATACCTCGGCTAAGCGAAAACTCGGATAATGCAAAAGAAGTACAAAATTCGGAAGAGCTATCTATTTTTGATATATTTTAAGCAGAACAATAAATATAAATAAATATAAAAATAAATAAATATACATTTTCAGCATTATCCGAGTAAACCTCAGTTAATGCGCAGTGCTTGGATGAGTTCCGTTGCCTCGGATAACGCGGAGCCTCGGATAATCGACGGCCGGATAATCGAAGTTCTACTGTATATTTTTGCTATATTATTTACTACCAGTTGCTTTTATTTTATTTCTTAAACAGTTATTCAATCACTTCCTTTAATTACAAATTAATTTATGATTTGTTATTCACCCTTTACTCTATGCATTATTAATCAACGATAAAAAAGTATGTATATTTGATCGTATAAAAAAACTTGCTATTTAAAAAAATAAAAGCATTATTTATTCTTAAGATTTTGAACAGGAAATGGCACTTCTTTTTTGAAGAAAGGTCATCTGCAAAAGCAAACGACCTAAACTAGTAAGAAGCTATTTATTTATCTTTTAAATTACGCTGTAATTGTCGTTATTGTTGAAACTAATAACTATGGAGGTGAAGCAAATAAGGAAAATTTTCAGATTTGTCAATGAGATCAACGTGGTGAAACAATTTGTCACTGAAATCTCGTAAAAGCTGCGTCGCACTATTTTAAGCAATTTTTTAAACCAACCCCTTTTATAGTTACAGATTATCAAGCAGAGCTCATACCCCCAGAGTAACTACACAAATGCAAATATCTCCCTCTTATACCTTAAGTCAGAATTGTATGTTCTATTTAATTTGATAATCGACTGCATTAACACAAAAAACAAACAAATATAATATGATGACAGATTTACATCCCAGAAGGCTATATCTGAAAAGAAGGGAAATAGGGTGATTTTGAAGCCGCATGATAAATTTGTATTCATACATTAAGATTTCAAACTAAAACAGTTAACCTTTAAACAGGAATGGTTTTCAAAGACATTGAAATAATTATAAAAAATCCAGGACGAATATTATATTCAAAAAAATTTATATAAAAAAGAAGATTTAAATTAAAAAAGGATATACATATTCAAACCAAGTAGTTCGATTTTTAAACGGAGTACGGAATGGTTAATTCGCCAGTAGAGAGTTGTTAACAAAAATGGGTACATTTTCAACCAAAATGTCGAATTTCTAACTCAAAGTGATAATATTTAACTAGTAACTAAATAGTTAAAATTTCAGTTAATAAAACAATTTTTACCAGAATGGGTCAATATTTCACCAAAATAATAACTGTTTCATAACGTAGTATCGCTTTTAACTGTGCGCTACTTGGAATACTGGCGCCGATAAAAAGTAATAAGATGTATTATTTGTGGTAAAAAAAGCTTCAAGACTAAATTTAAAAATTTGATAAAAATGTTAGGATTTTTATTGTAACTGTTACTAAAACAATGTAAGAATTACTAATTGATTTTCTATTTGCAAAATTCCAATCAAGTCCGATCCATGCCAATTCATTACAATCCACTCTAATACACTTCAATTCAATTGTATACAATACAATCCATCTGAATTATATCCAATTAATTTCAATACAATCCAATTCATTCGAATTTACTCCGCCTCAGTGCAATCAACTCCACTGAAATCCAGTCCAATCATTCAAATCAGCTCTATTCCAATCCATTCAAATCCAATTAATTCCAATCAAGTTCACTCAAATCAATTCCTCTTCACTCTGACCTACTTTATTCCATTACAATCTATTTTTATCAACATCAAATCATTTTAGTCCACTCCAAGGCAATCGAGCTCAATCCATCTCAATCTATTACAATTCAATCCAAAACAATCTAATAAATTTCAATCTCCTCCACTTTAATTCAATCCACTACACTCCAATATGTCCATACCCATATATTTCAAATCAATCTATTCTAATCTAATTCATTACACGTCATTACAACTCATTCCAATCCACTCCACTTAAATAATTTAAAATCCAATCCATTTCAATCCAATTTAGTAATTTTCAGAATGAAGGACGAGTCATAAATTATTTTTTATTGCATGCTAAGGTTGCAGTCACAGTACTAATCGTACTCTACAGTACAGAATAGTGGCATAGCTTGCACTGAGGGGGCACCGTATACAAATTTCTTGAAGGGCCGTTTTCGGGAAAATCAGCAAAAACTTTATTTATTACTTCTAATTTGGTGGCTCCGTACCATGGGGGCCCCGTATCATTGATACGATTGATACGGCTTTAGATATGACGCATCTGAAATGGCTGATTACCCTTCGAATGAAATTATTGAAATAATTATAATTTTAGGAAAGAGCCGTGTTATTTATGCCTATGCGGCTGAAATGGACAGTTACATCGTCAACGTCTACGTCACGAATAAGTGATAATGACGTCCGCGTTCGAACAGTTTTTACAATGATCCACCAAAATACCCACATTAGTTCTTGTTAAATTGAAAGAGAACCAGGAATATTAAAATTAATGATTCTCATGATCCTAAAGGCTCTCAGATGCTCATCACTTAATCTTAAGCCAAAAATTAACAGACCGAAATTTCTTGGACCGCCTTGAATTTTGTCTATAGATTTCACATCGTCGTGAGTTCTTTACATTCGTTATGTTTTCTGACGAGGCTACACAAAAAAAAACTAGAGCTTCAAACGGAGACAACTGTTATTATTGGTCAGATACTAATCCACCCTGGTACAGAACCGTCGATGACCAACATCGTTGGAGCCTTAATGTTCGGTACGTAATTGAAAATGGCTATCTAATTGGTAAACATTTTTTCGATGACAATGTCAATCAATTAAATTTTATGGATTTTTTGAGAGACCATTTACCTGGGTTACTTTGAAATGTCGATTGCGAGACCAGAAGAAGAATGTGGGTGCAATTAGATGGTGCACAACCAAATTATTCGTTGATCGTGAAGTTACTTCTAAATCAACAATGCCAAAAATGATAGATTGGACATCATGATCAAATTCGGTGACCCGCTTAATTATCAGATTTAACTTTGTCAGATTTTTATCTTCGGGCTATTTGAAAAACGTTGTGTTTAAGCAGCCAATAACTACACTAGAAGATATGATGATGCTCATACGAACAGCTTGTGCAGCAATTACAAGTACTTTTTTGCTTTCGACTATAACAGATATTACGTCCACTTCGTTTTTCCTGGGTAGCGCTAAAAATAAGAAGTTTATGACCTTGAAAAATATAAGGTCGTCCAAGCTCAGCCTGCTGATCAAACTTTGAAAGTTTATTCGACCTTAACAATACACAATAGAAGCTTCGCATTTTCAATCCACAGAATTTAATTTATTTTTGCATATTTGATTTTTAAGTGCCCATGACACAGTCTTGACGGTACATATATTTAATCCTATAAATAAACTTATTATTCAACAAAATGGAAGAAATATTTATTACAAAGATTTTTAACAAGGCATGCTGTTCATATTATAAAGAAGAACTAGCATAGGATATGCTGTAAACATTTTCAGCGCTGCATTTCTTGACAGTCAAAGACAAATTGACAACCTTTCGTATATTCATATCGATTTATAATTTATTTTCTAGAAAATAAGTAATCTTGATATAAAAAAGCTGAAATTCAACAAGTTTAGCTAGGCTTCTATTCTACATAGTAGAAATTTTAACTGAAGAGTACAGACTCTTAACCGAAAAAAAACCAATTTTAAACCATTAAATTTAACGAAAAGTACGAATATGAATGAAAATAGTTGAATCCATATCAAAAAATAATTCTTCTGAACAAACATGACTAATTTTCTAGCCAAACAGATGAAATTTTTACAGCATAATTTTCAACAATGAAAATAAATAAGTTATCAAATATTTGAATTATAACAAAATATTTAATTTTTAAACGAAATATCTGGAATTTCAAAAATTAAAAAAAAAATTCTAATGGCGGAATGGTTATAAAATTCTTCAAAGTATCAAATTGAATTTTCAAGGACTTTAAATAATTTAAGAAGATTTAGCGTGATGTCAACTCATTTGATGAGCAAAGCAGATCAGACGAATCATCATGGAAAAAATATGATTTGAAAGAAAAAAGAACTTTGGTTCTGTTGGAACTTTCTTTTCTGTTGTACAAGAGTCTACCTAAGAATATATATATTGTTTATTCTGTCAAAAATATTTATATTCTTATTAATAAAAAAAAAAAAATTCGGACTAAAAATGTAAGAAAATCTAAAGCACAAAGAGGTCGTCAACCACCCTTATAGACACTTTCTTCAAAAAAGCCTTTTTTATACAATCCTGTTATTGAAAAGTACTTAAAAAATTTTAATATTATCTATCAGAATTAGACGCAGAGTAGTACCTCACCCAATACCTGGCTGGATGTAATCTCGGCCATGGTCATGTTTGAGCCATAACCTCAAAAAATGACGAAAAAACATGCATAGAGGCAAATAAATTTCAAAATAATGCCAGTGATGCAAATTTTCACTTCAAAAACATGTCGACAACTGTGAACGATCAACCCTTGACTGATATCAACTTATTTAACATAACTTTACCCAACAGAAGCTGACCTCACCTAACCTGAATTAACAGAAATTTATTGAACTACACGTAAAGCTCTGAAAGCATATTTTCCCAGTAGCAAATGAGTGCCACATCGAATGGGTCAACTCGAACCTAACCTAGAAATAAATCTAACCTAGACTAATCTAACCTAACCTAACCTCACGAAACACAATAAAATTAATTTTATTGCACTACAGGTGGTTAAAATTTTAGACGCACATTAATCATTTAAAGAAACTTAGAACTACAAGTAGAATTGACCCCATTTCAATTAACTTGACAATGTTTGTATCAATTAAAGTGTAGCACTGTAACTTAAACATGCAAGTGAATAAGAGTTTTATTCAAAATTTTTTTCTCTCTGCCTTTTTTAAACTTAAGGGATGCATTTATACTATCTTTCGTGTTTACATTTTATCTTGCTTTGTATCGCAATTAAATTGATTTATAGACCTAATTCAGTCTATTTTCTGCCTGCTATAACGTGTCCTTCTTTCTTCGTAGGAACGATGCAAAGGTTTACGCTTACGTTCAAGAGCTACATTCGGTTCCCTTTTTAATATCCAGCAAAAATCAGCCATCATGACCTCGTCCCATCTACCCTGATATCGTTGTTCCATCACTTTTATGTCTTGATGAAAACGTTCCCCTTGTTCTTCGCTGAAATCACCAACATTTTGTAGAAACTTATCCGGATGGGAATCTAGAAAGTGAAGCTTCAAATTCATCAAGCAGCCTAATCAAGCAGCCTAAAGCAGACGATACAACATACGTCTGCAGGAATTGCAAATGACGTGAGGAACCCATTTTCTTTCTTGGTGCAGCAATTTACGGTCAAAACACTTTTCGTAAAGACTTTTCACTTCCTCGTCGATTGATTTTCGCAAACTCCTCACTTCATATTTACTGCAAATGTAACAGAATGAATCTGAGCTATTCTTGCAGGCATGCGATTGAGAAATGCTCGCGGTTTTTTTCCTTGTAGCATGGGACTACACCAATTAAGTGATCCATTGATGAAGACCTACGGTTGCATGATGACGACGTCGGAGAGCCCGCTTTCCCACCCTGACCAGACGCCGATACTAGGGTTTTTCCCTGCATCGTAATACACTTTTTACCTGTGTCTACCATGACGGCATGAACGCCGTTTACCCATGGACTTAGCCAATGTAGATCCGTTGCTTATCGTCACCACGTGGAGGTGCCCTGGTTACAGACACGGGCGAATAATGCTAGCAACAAGCGGTTACGAAACTCCAGACATTTACTGCTATTAATGTCAAAATATATCTGTACGCAAGAACAGGGTTGCCAGCGTAATCGGTTAAGCCGGTAGGTTAAGCCGAAGTTGAATAAAACGGTACCGCAAACACAACGAGACAACACAATCAGTTTAATTGTGTTTCGTGAGGTTAGGTTATGTTAGGTTAGGCTCGGTTAAATTTATTTCTAGGTTAGGCTCGAGTTGACCCATTCGATGTAGCACAGATTTGCTACTGGGAAAATATGCTTTCAGAGCTTTACGTGTAGTTCAATAAATTTCTGTTAATTCAGGTTAGGTGAGTTCAGGTTCTGTTGGGTAACGTTATGTTAAATAAGTTGATATTAGGTAAGGGCTGATCCTTCACAGTTGTCTACATGTTTTTGAAGTGAAAACTTGCATCATTGGCATTATTTTAAAATTTATTTGCCTCAGTGCATGATTTTTCGTCATTTTTTCAGGTTATGGCTCAACCATGACGTGATGGGTGATTTTTGATACCAACTTTGAATTTAGCGCGCCAAAGTCCATAGGAATACGTGTGTCTTCTTAACAGATCCGCACACTTTTTTTTGTGTGGCTGTGTTATCATTCGGAAAGTTATTATAAAATAACATTTTATATCGTAAATACAGATGATGGAGCTCATGTTTAAATTAATCTGGCAATTACTCAACCGAACGCTGAAGTAACATTTACAATTCGAAATGGAGCATCTCGAAAATTTAATCTTTACACGCGACCAAATTTCATTACCTCATGGGATGGAAGGAGCAGTATTTCTCCTTCAACCGTAGACACGATTTACATAATGTTGCTGAACAGCGACATCTATTCATCTACGATGACATATACTAGCACTTTACGAAATGATGTTCCCACTCTGGGTAGTCCCTTTTTTTAATTTTGTTTACGAGGGCCTGGTGAAAAATATTCAAAACCACACAGTGAAGGTTCTACACTTTTCGGTAGTGTCGGGATCTTAGTCTACGTATTACTACGATGATCTGACGTACATTCGCCCGCCGCAGCCCTAATTTCTATATCTCCAACAGCATTTCGTTCTGTCAGAGCCCTTGTAACCAGCTGCTATGTCCACGGGGTCCCTGCTTTTTCCTTTGCTTTATTGACCCTCTTGGTCACCTCCATGCAAATCTGTCGTTCGTGCTCTAGGAAACAACCTCTTAATAGCTTCGTTCAACCATGAAGTCGTTGGATAAGTCGACGCGCGTCGCGCAGACCATCACGGATTATGTGGAGCATATTCCGCTGCGTCTGACCAAAAGCCTCCATCTTTTCATTTACCTTCTGCAGCTCCTTGAGGGTTTCCTTAGTCCTCCAAGCTCGTCACAGACACACCTGTAAAAGTCCATGGGACCGGCACTGACCACAGGGTTTTTGATTTCCCCGGTACGACCCATATCCAGTAGGCGTACCCCTATCCGCAACTGTTGGAGGCGCCCGATGAAAGACCAGCAACCCTACACGGGCGGTAGGCTCATTGTCACGTAACTCCTTGAAGATGCAACCATGTTAATGAATACCTTTTGTCGGTCGAAAAGCTGTTGGAAGTTCCATTTTCGATGAAACCCTGTTAGATTAGCAGTTTTTCTATCCTGTCACTATATTCTAACTACAGCTTACCAAAATCAAAACTTAATGAATGCAAATTTTTTCTTAAAAAATTAGATACAACTAGTTTTCCAGTTGATCCTTAGGACCACATTAATGTATTGGTCTCGACCGGAGTTATTTATCAAGGACCAATCAAAGAGAAACCCAATAAAATAATACCCTCGTGGATGCTTTATCGGCCAACTGCAGTCTTGTTCCGAAAGGCTTTTATACGACATAATTTGAAAATACATTTTGAAACAGTATTTGTTACATCGATTCTTATGAATCGAGTTCCTTATCCTGATGATCCCACTATTCCAAATTATGTTGAAATAAATTTTAAAAGTAAACGTTAAGTAGCTAATAATTTTCATTTGTATCAGCGATAAAATTATTTGAGTCTATAATATTTGAGAATTCATCTATAAAAGTAGCTGACCAAGAGTTGTAGGAATTCGCTTGTTTTTCATTTAAAGTAGGCTGTTACTGTAGTTATTGTTGAAACCTCTAGCTCTAAAGGTAGTGCAAATAAGAAAAATTTGTAGATTCGACATAGAGATCAACCCGTTGTAACGAATTGCCTCTAAAATCTTACAATCATTGTTCTTAAAAACCTTATTGCATTTTTTGCTAGAAATAACTGTGTATTTTCACAGTTAATGTGTATGTGGTTTTAGCATAGGGGCCGTTTAAAAGTTGGGTCTCGCTATTTTGAATACTTTTTCTATTTACCCACGTTTTGGTTATAGATCATCGCGCAGAGCTTGAACCCTTAGACTAACGTCAAAAATACGAATATAGCCCTTCCACACCATGAGAAAAAATCGGGTGATTTTTTAATGAGAAATGTTAATAAACGTTATGTATCATAAAATATCTTTTAGCCACATATGGAATTTAAGCAGTTAATTTAAATTTGGATGTGTACATTTTCAAACGAAAGAGACCAATTTTCAATAAACTAGCTGAATTTTGAAGCAAATATTAAAATTTTGAAGCTGCCAAGATAAATTATCATTAAATGTCCAAACGTTAAACGATAAAGGTTAACATTTAAGCAAGAATATTTTCACTTTGCTTAGTCGAATATTCAAATAATTAATTAATTACTAGCAAAAATGAATAATAATATTACTAACAATCATGAATTATATCAATATCATGATTAATTATTAATTATTAATAATCAGAAAGAATTTATTATTATTAATCAAGTATACAGTTCTTCTGCAAAAAAGACTTTTTTCACTTCATTTTGCAAGTTCAAAACTGAAAATTTTCCGTGTTTATCGTCATGAAAAAATTTAAGAAAGGAAACGAAAATTTGGATTATAAGAAAGAAGTCTGAAACTAAGTTCCAGTTTTAGGTTTGAGTCGACAAATTAGAAAGTTCACACATTTTTAACTGATCTGAATGGCGTGGGGTCCATTGGATACGGTGTGACGTTATTTTTGGGAGGTGTGGCCACTACGGCTAACACCATATAGGTCCACCTTCAATGACAGTCATTTAATTTTCAACCAAAAAAAAAACAATTTTATATGGAAAACCATTATGAAACATGCAAAATTTAACATTGTGGCATCGATCGAATACGACACAATAGAAGTTTGGGCTTGCGCGCAAATGAGCCCTGCCAAAAGAAAAAAAAGTTTGTAAATATTTGCATTTGTATTTTTTGTGGTCGCTGTATTCGATGTGGTCGCTACAGAAGTTTTACGCGAAAATAAGAAATCCCAATTAAATGGCTGAATTTTGTAGAAAAAATGTTATCTGTGCTGCTCCCGGTTTGTATCTGCTTGCGATTTTCACAATAATTTGGCATTGATATAAGATTAGATTTTTATGAAGATTATACTTGAAAAAAAAAAACCTTTTTATGGGACTTATGTGGCTTTTATGAAAAATTAATAAAAATGAATTTCTCGAGAATAGTTAAACCGATTTTGACGCAGAAAACATATCTTATGGGACTTGATGGAAAAATGTTAGGAAATAATTATAAATCTATCATGTTGGCTGGAAGTGCTGCAAGAAAATTTTAATTCTCGTTGACTTTTTTATTCGGATGCATTTGCAGCAAATTCACCATTTTTGTCTACAAATATGTTAAATTTTTTTATTAACATATTTGAAAGTTTCATGGCAATTGGATTGGTAGAATGTACACTTAGACTCCGAACCTGCGAGGCTTCAAATTAAAACCGCTCCACAACCACGAGAATTCTAACTCTGAAGAAGCGTGTGGTACTTTCCTCCTGTTTCCCCACCTTTCGACCGAGTCAGTTCATTATGTGTAGGTTCAAAAAATCATAAATGTCGAATTGCATAAGCGCACTTCTTGGATGAGGAAAGCATTAATGTTGTGAAAAATTAATAAAACATCAGTCGATCATAATTGCAGAAGGTTGCATATAGTCCTAATCTGAAAACCTAAGAGGAACTCTAATCCATTCTAATCCAATCTAATCGACTCCAATCCAATTCAATCTATTTCTTTCCAATCCACTTGAATCCAATTAATTTCAATCCAATAAAATACCTTTAAATCCATCCCAATTAACTTCAATACATTTAAATTAAATCCATTCCACTTCAATCCGTCCAATCCAATCTATTTTAGTTCATTCGCATCTACTCTGTTTATATCCATTTTAATCTAACTTAATTCAATTCTTAAAAATGTAATTTTTCCAGTCCAATTCAATTTATTAAAATCCACTTAAATCCGAACCACTCTAATTCACTCTAATCTCATCTAATCCATTCCAATCCAATTCAAACTCATATAATCCCAGTCAATTGATTCTATTCCACTCCAATCCATAACAATCCACTTTACTCCAAGCCAATTTATAGTGACCCAATCCATTCAAATCCACTGTACTATAATTCATTTTAATGCAATCCATTTCTAAGTAAAAATTGTATTCTCAGTACAAATTCTACAGCCTATCCTGCAAATTGCTTTATAAGGTATTGTTTGCAGTACCTAAAATCGCAATTATGATGGTGGTGTAATGAAAAATTTATTAGTTAAATTTTATTAAGGCTTCGACGAAATATTACACTTTTTTATTTCTTTTTGTGATGGAATCTCAAAAGATCAGGAAGCTAACTTTTGCTTCCGTTTCCTCGACCATGCAATCTATAATACACATTGTTATTACATTTAATAATTCCAAAGGTTCTGTTAACTACACTTCTAAATTCACAAGTACATCAAGTTTTTATATCTGAAAACAACAGGTACTGTAATCAGGTAGGTGGTATAAAAGGTAGTATATGAAGCAGTTATTTTGGGTTAGTATATTTTCACAGAAAAATCTCGAAAAATAATACTATAGTTTCTTATCCTGTTGTAAAGTTACAAAAAAATGAAGATTATTTTATTTATTCATCATCTAACGTTCGTGGGATTCCTTTATTTGAAAGGCAAGTAAAATACAATATTAAAGTTATTATCTTAAGAAACGCTATATATATATGTTTATATTTAATATTGAAAAATTTTTTATCGTTAAGTTTGAACGTGCCTAAGGCACGTGGGTAAGCTCTGATGCTTCGCGCTTGCTAATTAAATTGGTCGAATCCTTTAACAGTCAGCGAGGTTACAACATTCATGTAACCACAGATACAGAAATACAGACAGACACACACACACACACAAAATTTTATGATTTTCAGATTGTGTAAGTGCCGAAACATAAAGATCCATTAAAACCCAGAGATCGTAAATTTGGACGATTACATTACATTCTCATAAATGAGAATGTAAAAAGGATTTCTTAAGATAGCCTAGGAGACACTTCCTTATAGAAAAGCTTTTTAAGCTTTTTCTGAGACCACCCTATTATTGAAAAACTTGCTAAATTTTATTTTTATCTTGTAGGATTACATGCGAGAGAATACTTCCTAAGTCTGAAATTATGGAACAACCACTTACTGTGTGCAAGTTTCAGACTAATGCCCGAAACCAGAGTAGTACCTCGCCCAGTCCCTGGCTGGATGCAATCTCTGCCACAGACAATCGCCCCCATAAATGTTTTTATAAATGATCATTCGGAACGTTATTATGAAACAACATTTGATGGTGTTAATACGGTGTGTGTAGCTTATCGTCGAATTGACTCAGCGAATATTCTATGGCACGCTGACATAACATACGTCATTCAAAATTGGGTAGCTGACCACTTCCATTCTTACACGCAACCAAGTTTGATTACCTAAGGGAATGGGAGGAGCAGTTTTCTTCCTTCAACCATAGACACTATTTATATAATGGTCCTGAATGGCGACATCTTTTCATCCAGGATGAGATTCCACAGAGCTGTATAGATTACTGAACCTGCTCTAGGTAGACCCATTTGTAGTGGACCTCTTGTAGATGCACAAGTTGTTCATGGACATTGTCTGGGTGGAGAAGCTATTGGCAGCCCCGTTTTCGATAGAATAGTTTTAGGTCAGTACCTTCTACTGTCTTTATTGTCATGTCCCTATATTCCAGATACTACTAATCAAAAATCAAAACTTACTGAAGCTGAATTTTTTATTACAACACTAGGCACAGCTAGCTTTCCGGATGTTCCTTCAGAGCACGTTAATGCACTGTTTTTGACCGGAATTATTTATCAAGGAGAAATCCAAGAAATTTCCAATGAAATAATACCCTTGTGGATGCAATATAGGCCAACGAGATTCGGGAACCATAAAGCTTTTATACGAGATAAATCGAGCATACAATTTGAAGCAGTATTTAATAGAATAATTCCTTCGACTCAAATTCCTTATCCTGATAATCCCACTAATATTCCAAGGTACGCTGAAATTTGTTTCCCTAATGAACGTTTAGTAGCTAAGAATTAAAAATTATTTCATCAGCGACCAAATTATAATCCTACATCTTTTTGGAAGTTTAATAATTTTCCACCAAAAAAAATTATTTATATCTTGATGCCATCTGGCGATACCTATTCATCGAAGTTTGAAACCTGATACCCTATGATTGATTCAATGATTTAAATAGGTTTCAGAAGTTGTATTTACCAGAAACTGCATTTATTAAGTTTCTTAATCCATTATTGATTTTATTCCTATTATTATAATTTAATCCATTTTTTTAATTTTCCCTATACTCTGTACACAAATAACACATCCCGACTTGAAAATTTCGCAATAGATGAGATTAGTCATTTCCGTTCAATTTCGAGTCGCCGAATCCAAATCCGAGCTTAGAACTGTCTTATAGCATCAGGATTTTTAAATACTCTAGCCCAAAAGTGCAAAAAACGTGATATTGGCCTATATTTGAGGTTATTTACTGTTGCTCCTTCTTTGTTTCATAAAAGATTGTAAATATCATTTTAAAGTATTAATCTTTCCCTTTCAAATACCGTAAAGTTTGATAAAATATATTCTTGCCTTACCAGAATATTCAATTTTGAAAATTTCAAATATGAAGAATTTTACAAGCACGGAAATATACAGCTGTCTGTGCTATAGTTCTGACTACTATTTTTTTGTATTTTTTTAGCTAAAGCCTACAGGGACAAGCTCACAAGCCACAAAGCCCCAACCCAAAAGCCCTAAACCCACAAAGTGATAACCCACTGATCCCAAGCCAACGAATCCCAAACCCACTAATTCCAAACACACAAACCCCAAACCCACAAACCCGAATCCTACAAACCCCAAACACACAAATCCCAAATACACAAAGCTGAAACAGAAGAACAATAGTACAGACACCTGTGTATTTTCGGGCTTGTAAAATACCATTTCAGGTTAAGTTATTTGAAAATCTTGATGTGATAAAACATTTCTGAGTCCGGATTCAGATTCGGCGATCCAAAATTGACCGGAAATGACTAGTCGCATTTATTGTACAATTTTTAAGTCGGGTTGTGTGATCAACATTAATGAAGTATATATAATTGACCGTATAAATAAACTTATTATTTAAAAAGTTGAAAGCATTATTTATTTCAAAGATTTGAAACAAATTTCGACATTTCTATTCTGAAAGAAAGTAGCACAGGAGGAGTTGTTAAAACTTTCAATGTTGTAATTATTTCTAATCAAAGAAAAATTCAGAACCCGCTAATATTTATAACGATTTATTATTTATTTTCATGTATATTATTCGGGAGCTCATCTGCAAAAGCAGCTGAAATAGATTTTTGGAAAGCAACTTGTTTTTCATCTGAATTAGGTTGTTATTTTCGATATTTTTAAACAATAAACTTTGAAGGTGAAGCAAATAAGAAATTTTTTGAAATTCGACAATGGGAGCAACGTTGTGTAACTATTTTTCCGCGACATCTCGCTACTCGAAATAAAGGAAATTAATATTTTATCAGAAAATATGATTTTCCAATTAAAAATTAAAATATTTCAAGAAAGTAAGAAAATTTCGAGAAAATAGTTTAGCGTGTCATAAAATAGATACATTTTTAACCAAATAGGTACATTTTGAAACCTATAGAGTAATTTTCAACAAATAAATTATCTACCAAATAGATGAATCAAAAGAAAATAGTTGAGTTTGAAACCCAAGTGACTAATTTTCATGAACAAAAATCAAATTGCAACAAAATTGCTCAATTTCCAATCGAAGAATGAGTTTTTAGCCCAGTAGTTCAACTTTCAACCAAAAAATGTTCATTTTCCATGCAAGTTTAATATTTGAGTTTTTAAACAGTTGAATCTTCAAAAAAAAAACGAAAATTTGACCTTTCGCCAAAAAAGCGAAACAGGATACCAAATTTTTAGGCAAAAAGAAAAAAATTAAATTAAATATCTGATTTTTGAAACACACAAATTTGATCCGTAAATAAAACATGTTAGTTTGAAATTGAAATGTATGTTTTCTCAACAAAACTGCCTAACTATCGACATTTAAAAGAAAATTTTACAACTGAAAATAATGAACGTATAGCTAAAATTAGTTAAATTTTCTGATTGGTTTCTGATAATTCAGTTCACATTTAAGTGGAAAAATGCGAAAAAAAAGTAAAAAACCGCAAAGACCTCAATAAATAAATGGATTTCTTTTAAATTTCTCGAGTAAAGAGCAATAGTTTAATAAAAATGAAAGATCATTTGTAATAGTTCAAAAGGAATCCTCAAAATCTTGCTTAGATAATTAAGGTTCATTTAGATTTTATACCACGCTCAATCGAAAAGTCACCACTCAACAAAATATAACTTTTTCATATTTCGAAAGAAAATGTTGTGAATAGAAAAAAAATGGCAGCTGAAGACTTTGAAATTTAATGTACAAATATTAGAATAAAAAAAAAGATACAATTTAAGGCTCCAGACTTTCTTGAACGAAAAAAAATATTGCCCTCAACTGGACGCAACTTGGCATTTGAATATGTAGTACAATGTCTTATTTTCCGTTAAAAGTACTCGTAAAGTACATTTGGAGAATAAATAGCAAATAGCGAATTTTTATTAAAACTATTATTTAAAATTTTTAACTCATTACTAATTCATTTCTTATTTGCAAACGTTCAAATATTCGTCTTTTAAATATCGCAATCTTGGTTCTTGAAAACCTGATTGCATTTTTGTGATACAGTTAATATTTAATTTTCACAGTAAATGTGTATGTAGTTTATGATTGAATTTTAAAACAAATAGGGAAATTTTAAAACCAAATAGTTAATTTTGTAATTGAAAAGATGAATTATTTAACAAATAGTTTTAATATTAGAAAATAGTTGATTTATTAACTAGGAAGTTGCATTTTAAAGTCAGAAACGCAAATTTTTGTTATAAAATTTAATTTTCAGGATGAAAGTTAACTTACAAAAAAGGCGTTAAATAAAAAAAATAATCTTCAACAGAATATATCAATCTTCAGTTTATCAGTCAAAAATTAAGTCAAATAATTAATTCCTAGCCAAGAAGATCAACGTTCAACTAAGTGGTTAAATTTTTAACAAAGAAAAGATGAATGTACAAAGTTAAATTTAATATGTAAATTTGTAACAAAAACCAATATATCAGATATTAAAAAAAGAGTAATTAAATTTTTAAATGAAAAAATTATTTTTATCCAAGAGAAATCTTGTTTTTAACAAAATAGTTCAATTTTTAATTGAACTATTATAAGCAAAAAACTATAATCAAGAAGATCAATTTAAATAGAAAAATTTATTAGCTCAAGCGAAAAGCAATTAGCGACGATTTTCAAAAATTTCATATTTAATATTTGATATTTAATGCCAGAACAAAAAAGAAAAGGTCAGTTATACTTTGCCGACACAAAATATTTTCGACACATAATATTTCCTACACAGAATTTAAAACTTATATATTTTTCCTACACAAAATATTTTCTACGCGAAATATTTCTTATGCAAATTTAAAAAGAAATATTTTATAATGAAGATATTATAAAAATCTTGCAAGAAAAAATATTATGTCCAATATTTTTCATCCACAAAAAATATTCTACACAACATATTGACGTAAAATATGTTCTGCGTAGCAAAAGTTTAATACTTAATATTTGTGTGTAGAATATGCCTTTGTTGAATATCATCACTTAAAACATTTGCACTATAGCAGTGACAATATTTAAAGTAAAAGTATAATTATTTTATTTTTGGTAGGATCTACTTTTTGTAAAAAATATTTTATGGACTGTTACAAATATTTCGTTTCGAATATATTCCGTGGAGGAATAATATTGGATGTAATATTTTTGTGAACAACGTTTTGAGAAAATATTGATAATATAATATTACTATTCAATTCTGTTCATGATAAAGATATTTTATGTAGAAAATATTCTGTGTAGGAAAAATATTATAATAAATTTTTGTAGAATGTTTTAAGAGTATTTTTTATTGTAAAATTTAGGGGACACACTGTTCTACACAAAATTATTTTGCAGAAAATATGTTGTACACAACGTATGCTGATAATATTTTTCCTACTCTAAATATTTCATACGCAAAATATTTCAACACAGAATTTACCTTTATTATTATATCATTATATTATTATTTATTATTGGGGAGTAGAAAATATTCTATTAATTGTTTTAAATGTGTAGAATATAATTTCGGTGGAATATACTTCGTGCAGGAATAATATAGGACATAATATTTTTGTGTATGATATTATTAGAATATTTTCATAATCAAATGCAACTCTAGAATTTTGTGAAGGGAATATTCTGTGTAGAAAATATTTTGTGTAGACCTAAAAGTAAATTAATAAACAATATTACATTCTGTGTAGAAAAACTTTTGTGTAGGTAAATATAATAGCATTAAATTATGTGTAGGAAATATTTTGTCTATAAAATATTAAGTGTAGGAAAAATATTATCAGTGTACGTTGCGTACAACGCATTTTTTGTAGAATAGATTTTTATATAAACCGTGTTGACCCTTAGGTATCATTTATTGAAATATAATAGATTTTTACAATTTACAGGTAACCAAAATAGTTTAAACAATTATAAATGAAACTGGTGTTACTCATTAAATTCTGAGTAGAAAATATTCTGTGTAGAAAATATTAGCATAGGAAAAAAATAAAATGATTAAATAATATTAAATTCTATGTACGAAACATTTAGTGTAAGCATATTTTTGTGTAGAAAATATTTAGTGTAGAAAAAGTTCAACCTGTATGCTTTATGTACAATATATTTTGTGTAGAATAAATTTATTTTCCAACTGGTGTTACTCATTAAATTCTGAGTAGAAAATATTCTGTGTAGAAAATATTTAGCATAGAAAAGAAAATAAAATTATTAAATAATATTAAATTCTGTGTAGGAAACATTTAGTGTAAACATATTTTTGTGTGGAAAATATTTAGTGTGGAAAAGTTCGACCAGTAT